>NW_004524642.1:5567624-5581152 GCF_000260255.1 Octodon degus
CACTTTGTAAGCATCACTATAGGAAGGAAAATGATAATGTAATATAATATAAAATAAAATAAAAACTGAGAAAATACTTAGGCAAGATGCAACCCAACTTCCAGGTTACCAAAGGTAAACATGGAGCAATGAGATTGAAAAACTTTAAAGTCACCCACCTGGATTCTCTGAAGGATCTAAGCAAGCAGGTAAGTGAAAAGCTAGAAAATATAAATCAGAAATAGCCTCTCAATTAACTACAAAGATGGTGACTATAAAAAAGACATTTAGTGACTCTAGAGCACATAGAAATTTAAAAACATAGTTTAAAAATGATGGAAACCATGAATGACCAACATAGGAATGAAACAAATTGAAATAGAAATCCAGGATGTTAAAAATTCCATTGAAAATATACACAGCAGAATGAGCCCATGCGAGGACAGACCATCAGATATAGAAGACAGGGTTGCAGTTGATGATCATGCAAAGAACAATTTTTTTAAAAGAATAGCAAGTTATCACAAGAAGCCAACCCAATAGCTACAAAATAGCATAACAAGAACAGCAGATTGATTAGTCAATGAAAAATCAGCAGATAGGACTAATCACAAACAAACAAACAAATAAAAAGCCTGTTTGCAAAAGTAATGGCAGAAACTTTTTTGAAGCATGGAAATAAAAACTTGCCATACAGCTTGCTAAGACATATATAACTCTAATTGGTCATGATTTTTAAAAAATCTACACAAAAGCATCTAACGCTCATGATTCCAGAATTTTAGCACAAAAAAGGAATATTAAAATCTGTGAGAGAAAAGAAAATCACCTATAAAGAAAAGCCCATCAGAGTCACACCAGTTATCTCAACACATACCCTTAAGTCAAGGAGAACTTGGAGTATATATTTCATGCCCTAAAGAAAGCAACCTCAAACTCAGAATGATCTATACTGTAAAAATCTTTTTCAGAAAGGATAAAGAAATAAGATGCTTCCATGACAACACCTGAAGAAATTCATGATCCCAAACCAGCTTTGTGAAATATATATGTGCCAAATACTAGCGTACAAATCTATATAAAGCATATAATCTGGTTTCTCTTCAAAGTATAAATCATTTACCTTTTACAAAACTACATAAAGCAAATATTCATTGGCATGAAAAATCAAATAAGCATTTATATAATTGTAATAGAGGGCCTCAATACCCACTGTCATAGTTAGGTCAAATAGATCGAAAAATCAATAATTAAATATCAGAACTGATAGAAGTTCGGAACAAACATATTCAGTAGATATCTGAAGAGTATTCCACCCCACAACATCAAAATGCACATTATTCCTAGCTGCACACGTGATCTTCTTTCCCCAAGTAGGTTATACACTAGCTCATAGAACATGTTCAATTAAATGTAAATGAATTTAAATTATCCCATACATATGATCAAACCATAGTGCCATTAAATTGGAACTCACTAGCAAAAGAAACCACAAAAAGTTTATAAGCACATGAAATTAAATAACACCCTCTGGAACAACTACTGAGTCATTGATGAAATTAAAGAAGAAATTAGTTTCTGAAGTTAAATGGTTATACCAATACCACATGCCTGGAATTATGAGATACAATGAGAGCAATCTCACGAGGGAAATTTATAGTGGCGAATTTCAGTATCAGAAACACAGAGTGTGCTTAAACAATCTAATGTTGTGGCTCAAGCCTCTAGAAAAATGAAGAAAATAAGTTCAGAGAGCCTATGCGGGGCAAAATTATAAAAATCAGAACAGAAATTAATGCAATGAAGAGAAAAAAAGAAAAAAAACAAGATGAATCAATGCATTAAAATTTGGTTCTTTGAAAGAGTAAATAAAGTTTGCAAACCTTTAGACACACTATCAAACAAAGGAAAACAACGCTTCAAAATCTTGCAATTAGGATGGCTGGAGAGATAGCTTGGTGATCTAAGTGCTTGCCTGGCCAGTGCAAGGACCCGGGTTTGCTATGTGGTACTGCATGTGATGCTAGCCCTGCGCCATGTTGGCCATGGTAACTGGATTTGGTGGTGCATTCCCATAATCCCAACACTGAAGGCTGAGTCAGGAGGATCACTATGAGTCTAAGTTGTATAGCCAGAATCTGTACCAAATAAATAAATAAATAATTAAAAAATTTAAAAATCATGCAATTAGTTAAAAGCATGAAATAACAACAGTTCCTGCTGAAATCCAGAAGATCATCAATATCTACTTTGGGAACCTGTGTTCTAATAAGGTGAAAAATATAGAAGAAATGAACAGATTCCTAGTTTTGCAGAACACTGTGTTGAAACTTTCAGGACTTCAAATATCTCACTCCATGCTCTTCTTGATTTGATGGTCTGTGTCGGGAAATCTGCTATGATTCTGATGGGCTTTCCACCATATGCGATCTGTTTCTTTTCTCTAACAGCTCTTAATATTCTGTTCTTTTGCTCAGTTTCTGGGATCTTGAATATCATGTGTCTGGGTGATGATTTAGTTTGATTATGGTTAGCTGGAGTTCTATATGCTTCAGTTATCTGTATATTAGATTCTTTTCTCCACTACTCTTTCTACAGACACTCTTTTGATCTCCTTTGTGCTATCTCCAGCTGTTTCACTGAAACCTATTAGCATTATGTTATTTTTCTTCACATCATCTTGCAGCTGTTGTTTTGCTATTTCTTGGTTTCTCACTATTTTAGGAGATGTTTCCTTTCATGTTCCCTAGCTGCAGTGCTATCTTCAAGGTCCAAATTGCATCTTCTGTTTCATTCAAGTGGTTTGGCCAGCTTTTTTGGAATCCTTAATATCCTGTGTATCTGTTTGAATCTGTTTCATGTACTGTAATACTTTCCTTTACTGTTCACTCAATATTTCCATCATTTTCCTATTGCCTTTTATTTATTTATGTCTTCCTTAGATGTGTCAAGTAATTCTTTCATGAGTGTTGTCATATTTTTTTTAACCTGAGAGATTATTTCTGATTTGACTTCCTACATTGCCTGATAGAGTTAATTTTTCTTCTTCAGTTGCTATCATCTCATAAATTTCAAGCGTGTGACTTCCAAGTTCTTCTATCACCTTGCATCTGGATGCCTTTTAAGTGAGCTAGAGGTCTGAGATTGTCTTTTGTTCCTTCCTTTTGTCATTTTTTTCAGTGATGGTAGGTGGGTGGGTTGTGGATCAGCAAGGCTCTCAGGAGAGTAGGAGGGCAAGGTAAGCTCACCAAAGCTCCTGCTGTATGGTGCTCAGTGTCATTTCTACCTCATAAGGAGAGGGTCAAGCTGCAGTTCAGGAAAGGTCCTATGATGATGAGTGCGGGCCAAAGTTGTACAAGTCTCTCTTGATGGTGGATTTGTGCAGGGTAGTGCTCCCCAAGGCTCCTGCAGCTTGTTATGTTAGTCAAGTCTCCCTAGTGGTCTTCAGGATGAGGACAGGTAGCCTGGCTCAGCAGAATTCTGATGGATGGCAGGGGGATGGGACTAAAGCTTCCAAGTCTCCCTAGATACATAAGAATTACCAAAGCAGAATCAAGAAGATCTAAAAATTTTAAACACACACACAATTTCAGGCAATAAAATTAAACATGTAATAACAAATGTACCAATAAAGAAAATTCAGGTCCTGTTGGATTCATTGGTCAATTGAGAGATGCAAATTAAAACAATGCTAAAATTCCACCTCAGAAAGAATGGCTGTCCTCAATAATCAATAACAAATTGTGGTGGGGCTACGGTGAAATAGAAACTTTATCCAGGGCCAGGGAGGTAACTCAGTAGAATAAGCACTCACCTGGCAAGCACAAGGTCCTGAATTCAGTCTCAGGTACTGCAAAATAAGATAAGATGAGATGAGATGGGATGGGATGGGATGGGATGGGATGGGATGGGATGGGATGGGATGGGATGGGATAAAACTTTATCTATTGTAGGTGGGAGTATAGACTGGTGCATACACTATGAAAATCAGTGTGGAGATTTCTCAAGAAGCTAAAAATAACTGCCTTTAAATATGTATTCGAATTACCTGAAATAAACATGAAAAACTGATCAAAAAATTAAAAAGAAGAAAAATAAATTAAGCATTAACTACTCATTTAAATATATCAGCAGAAATCAGCAGGACAATTATCCAAGCAATCCTGTGTATACACATATGTATGTCTTTTTCTCTTCCTATTTTGATGACAACCATATGCAATATAGCCATTTTAAATTGCTATCATTTTGTTTAGTGAAATTCAGTATCATTTGTAATATTTTTACTGTTTCTTAGCATCTTTAATAATGAAATAAAGAAACAAAGAAAGAAAGCCAAACCCTAAAATTAGATAATTCGCTTGACTCATCTATTTCCTTTTTCATATTTTCCCCAAAATAATTAAAAGTATCATAACACAATAATATATGCACACACAGGTTTATAATAGCAGAGTTTGTAATGGCTAAATGTTAGAAGTAGCTCAAATGTTCATTAATTGATGCATGGATAAGCACATATGAGTTTTTCATACAATGTTAAAAAAAATATTATGGGCCAGTGAGATAGCTCAGCGGACTAAAGCATCTGCTTAAGCAAGCTTAGGCAACCCGAGAGACTGAAATTGAATGGCGAGCACCACATGAAACCCCGGTCTCTGCGCCTAGGACAGACTGAGCCAGCCAAAGTCCTGGCATGGTGGTGCAGACCTGTAATCCCAGTGCTGGGAAGGCTGAAATCAGGAGGATTACTGTGAGTACAAGCTGCATAGTGATACCCTGCAATTCCCAAATACATTTTTTTTTCAAAAAAGTTATTACTTGTGCATAGATGCCCCCTGAAAGCCTCATGCAGTTATGGGGAGGGCTTTCAGAGCTTTTTATTGATTCACAGCCCAATGCTGGGTTTATATGTATGCGGGCTACACCCGCCCTGGGACAGGCAGCCTGCCTGCAATACAAGGGAAGGAGAGAGGCTTCCTCTGCTGCTCCTTACTTTTTACTTTTGCTGCTTTCTGCTGTTTTCTTCCATCATGAACGGCTGCCGTACCCCTCTGTCTTGGAGACAGCTGAATATGGAGTGACACTTTCACAAACTGTGAGCTAACTAAAACCTTCCTTGCTTAATTTTGGTGGTCATGTATTTTTCTCAGCAATAAGAAAAAAGTAACCAAGTCAGCACTATTCTTCCATAAAGAAGGATAATCTTGAGATGTTTCTAGCATGAATGGACTTTGAGCCCATTCTTTTAAGTGAAATAAAATGGGTACACATGCTCAAAAACATCATAATGACCAGGATACTTCTGTAGTTTCAAGACATATGGCTATTGGGAGGTGATAATGCCACAGAAGCTCTGTGGTCAGGAAGGGATTCATGGCCTGGTCAAAGACATTGTAAAGCCAGGTCTCCCCTTTTGGGGTACCACTGCTCTGCTATATGAAGATGCAGCAATAACACACCTTTTTTTGTAGCAGAGACAGGCAGCTTTCAAGACATACAGAAATGATGGGTATCTTGGTCTTAGATTTTCCACTAGAACTGTGAGAAACAATTTGACTCTTTATAACTTACCAAGGCTCAGGCATTTTGTAACAGCAGAAAAGGCCGAAGACCTAGTTATCTTCCTTCATTGCAATTTCTAGTACCTTGTTATGGAACCACAAAACTGGATTACAGATCTAAGACTCAAGGAGCAACGAAGAGATAAATGCGTCTGTGGACAGAGGACAAAGGCTGTGCCCAGATGAAGGGTCAGAGGACAAAGGCTGTGCCCAGATGAAGGGTCAGAGGGCAAAGTGTGGAGGACTATGAATACCATTGTAAGATCCTTCAGCTTTTGCTCTGCATGAAGGGTAGATTTGTGGTTTCTGTACAGAAAAAAAATGATCCTACTCTTGGCAACATATGTAATTTTTATTAAAATGGTAACATTTTTAGGTACTCCGTGTTGTTGGTTAAAGATAAAAATAACCCTGTTGCAATAACTTCTTGCACAGTAGGCAACTTCCACCTCTATTTTCTGGAAACTGTAGCTCTAAGTTGGTGGCAGATAATTCATAAAATGCAACAGAAAATTCCATATTATTTTCATATCAATTTTCTTTTTTGAAGGAAGTTACAGAAAATTATTAAAGGAGACATTCTCTTAGATGGTGTTCCTAACATTCATCTCTGGTTCTTAATAATGGCAAAGAATAATACAGTTTGGAAGAGAATAATATTCTGTATTGTAGATTCTTATCTAAATTGAATGCTCAAGAAGGCAAAAAAGTCTTTTGTAAAATTGGAAGTCTCTTTTACTCCAACTCAGATGTTTTGCTCCAACTATACATGCCTGTCTGAACAATACCCAAGCAATTGGTTACAAATTGAAAATATCAAGAGCGTACTACTCAGAAGTGTGTTTTAGGAATGCTTATAGTTGATAACACTTTGTTCATAAGATGCTACACATTTTTCTCATATGAGAAATGACAATACACTTTTATTATTAGTGTTGCTGAAGTTAACCACTGTATTATACTTCATTGATTAAAAAAGTCTAAAGTTGTCATAACTGCAAATACTGAGGACGGTGATATTCTGTAAGTTAGTTGTTTCATTTCTCTATTGACTTCTCTGTGTAATTTGTAAAATGAAACATAGGGCTTCCACCATAAGTAAATGGCGAGCAATCCCCAGAGAACATCGGTGCTCCATAAGAGATGCATATGCCATATACAGTATATGTAATGGAGATGGAAGATGGCAGTCCAGTGTTGTCCTCTGACAATGCCTGAGAGTAAGTACATTTTAAATGAGTCTACTCAAATGTCAACAAAATTTGAATTACAGAACACAATTTTTCCCCTTAATAAAATTCTACCATATTATGGAGAAGCTGAATAAAGAAGGCACTTTAATATTCAAACTGTAAAATAAGTGTACAAATTTTGAAGGATGTGTTAGTCTTTTAGATTTATGTTTAAATACCCATCTGTATTTCTACACAACGCTTTTGATTTCAATCTGACAAATTACGTTTAAACTTACTAAACCAAGTAAAGCTAATCATGTTTTGAATAAAAAATATGATTTTTTTCACAAAGTTCTTTCATTTTTTTATTTGTATCAAAGTTAAGAATTAGTGAGAGACAAAATAGAACTTTCACAGCTACACGTAGTTAGAGGGGGAATGAAAACTCCTATTTTCCGTCTCTGACATCACAGAAGAAGTAGACATTGGAGCTTTCTCATCCTTCCCACTCGTCACCCATCAGCCTTACTTACTACACCTATTACTTTAAACCAGGATTATAGAAAAAAAATCAGATTTTGTATTTTATAACAGAGCTTCTCGTCTGACTACAGTGAAAAAGTTTAAATTATTTATTTCCCTTGTAAACATGGGAAGTTTCTGTCTAACACAAATGCTTTCAAGTTAAGCGTAGAAAGTATCTAAAACCAGAGCGCTGATTTTTTAAATTTGATTTACTTGGTGCAGGGTCTCACTGCACAGCTTGGACTTGTAGTGATCCTCCTGTTTCAGCCTTCCCAGCGATGGGATTATTGCCATGTGACACGCTCTGTCTTGGTGGCCAGCTCAGTGCACTGGAGAGGTGCCCATTATTCAAACTCACTGAGCTGGGGAGACAGCAAGGTGGTGTAATTGCCTGCCTGGCAAGCACAAGGAGCCTAGTTTGATCCTTAGTACTGCATGTGCTGCTGGACCTCTTTGTGCTGGCCCCAAAACCAGGGGTAGTGCCATGTTCCTGTAATCCTAACACTGGGGAGGCTGAAACAGGAGGATCACTAAGCGTGATCACTGATCAATAAGACCCTGTAACAAGTAAATAAAAAAAAAGAAAAAAAATTTAAAGTTCACTATTAGGTCACCAGGTCTCGCGTAATTTTTCATATGTAGGAACTATAGATCTGAATACAAATAATTCCTTTTAGACAAACCCATTTCTTAACATGAGCAAAGGAATTTCCATTAATGACCTTAAAGTCAAGAAAAAATAATTTATTTAAAATATTACCATAAGTTAGCTGAGACAGAGTTGAACCATTCAAATATATGACCAAGAATTTTTCTAGGAGTCAAAGAATTGAATCCCAACAGCATCTGGCATGCATTAAATAGAGGATTCATCCAATTACCAGACATGAGATCATTTAGTTTTTGAATTTCACAGTTATAAAACACTGAATGAATTTAATATAAAGTTATTAAAAGTAATTGGTATACAAAGATCATCAACCTAATTTTATGGAAATAACTTGTGCATTCTCTCCCAACAAAGGGAGTTCACTGAATTTTACTTCTTACTCTATACTGTGCATTATTTTACATTCAGTGATGTTCTTTTCCTCTGTGTTAAGCACTGATGATTCAATAAGTTATCCTCAAATCAAATGGGACAGAATTTGATGCTAGGTTTTTTTTTTTTCACTTTTTCCATCACATCTAGCTTCGTCTTCCTCAAAACATATTGCTAAGAAGTGTAGATATACATAGTAGAATGGGACCTATTTCATTTTGGGAGCCTCTAACAGAACACTGAAGATGGGATATTTGTGAAAAATAGAGAGTAGTCTGCCATGGTTTTGCCAGATTGGAAGCTCAACAATAAAGGCCTTCATTCTGTGTTGTCGCATGATAGAAGGGTCAAGGGCAGGTATAGGAGGTAAGGTTGAGTGGAAAATAAATAATGAAACTTGTATTTATGACAAATGTGTTCTCATGACAAATAATCCACTCTCACCAAGATTTATCAACCCCTTATGAGGATCAGAAGCATCAGGACCTAACCCTCTTTCATTTTATCTCACTTCTCAACACTTGTATTTTTGGTGATGAGGTTTTCTACACACAGACTTCGGGATATGCATTCAAATCATAGCTTATGAATGCATGTGTATGTGTAAAGTGTGCCTCTTGAACTTGTGTCTAATTTCATTCCAATATTTCCTCACAGACAATAAGAGAACCATGGTAGATTTCATACATTCCCATAAATGGTACATTATTTAGCAGTGTTAGCCAATGCAGGGAAAGAATGACATCATAATGAAAAAGGTGAAAAAGCACGGCCCTTGCAGTGAGGGCAATATTGGTGAAGAGAAGTGGATGAGGAAGAGGTAAAAGGGTTATTCAGTTATTGTGATTACTGAGGAATTTATCTCATGCTCTTTTATGACATTTCCAAGATGATCATTCTCACTTGCATGAAGTACACATTTAATATATTTTATTCAAGTATTTTACTTTCACTTTTTCTTTTCTATTCCCCCAAATCACAGATAATCACAAAAAATGCATCTAAAGAAAGATGGAAAGATGTTGGACTTAATTAAATTAATCTTATTTAAAACTTTCATTGATATCTCCTAATTTCAATCTGCTTTACTTTACTTTAGTGTTTACTGTTTTATTACTTCAGCTATCCTGCATCCTTTAGATATTCAGATTATACTGCAGAGAGTAGAGTATTTTACTGCTATGTTTAGGTCTAGATGTCCCTGCAGAGACTCATGCAGTCATGGGGCAGCATTCTGGAGTTTGTGATTAATTCATGATACAATTCTGGGATTACGGATGTGAGTGCTGTTAGGATTATGGTGTGAGTGCTCCAGCCAGCCCTGGGGTGGATAGCCTGGATGCAATGTGAGGAAGGGAGAGAGGCTTGCTCTCTGCTGCTGCTGTGCCTGCCTTTTGACTCTCGCTGGTTTACTCTTTTCCTCCTCCATGAACTGCTGTCCTCTGCCATGTGCCACTCTGCTTTGGAGCCAGCCAAATATGGACTGAAACCTCCACAAACTTTGAGCTAAAACTCAACCTTTTCTTTCTTAATTTTGGTGGTCAGTTGTTTTGCCCTAGCAATGAGAGAAAAGCAACAGAGACATTTACCAGAAGCAGAGAGATATTGATTAACAATTAGAAAATATGAAAATATCCTGAGGAAGGAAAGATGGAAGAGGAAGAGGATAGAATGCTATAAACATTGGTTGTCATTACAAAATAGCTAAGAGATGAGGGATTCTGACTTGTGAATTTAGTCCACTGCCAGTAGATAAAAGAAAGAGAACAGTGGCAGAAGATAGGAAAAGCAACATGAGAAGGGGAGAGAAAACTCTTTCTGTTGCTTGTATTTCTATACAGGCTACCCACCGAACACTGGGTGCAGCACTCATCCCCTTAATCCTCCCCAGAAAAATGCCAAGCCAAGCAGTGGAGTAATCTACCAATCACACACCTTAAATCCCAGCATCACACACACTAGATTCAGCCACGTCTGAAAAAGCTCTAGTAGGAAGTACATCTAGACGTGAATTATAACAGGGTCTTTTGATCTTTCTTAGAGGAAAATTACTAAATTTTTTTATATTCTGTTTCAGGGAAGAATCGGGAAAGATGTAAAAGAAATGCTTCCTTCCTATTTTTTCAAATACTAAGACATTGTTTTGAGGTAGTGTGCTCTGAATCTCATCAAGACAGTTGCATATATTTCATGTACTTTTTATATCTTAATGTCCACATCAAATATTAACTGTATACTTAATAGTATATTCAAATATTTTGATTCATCTCACTTCTCCATAAAATAATGAATACAAATTTTGAGAAAATAATTTAAAGGCATAGATGGCATGACTGCATGATATCATAATGAATTACAATAATGCGTTTATGTTCATGTAATAAATACAACAAATTTGCTTTAAAAGAAAGTCAGGGAAACTGATAAGCTATGCATTCTGAAAGGAAAGTCAGGCCAGATTAATTACTTCATGTTAGTCTTCTTAAAAGTTGCTTTGAATGACTTCACTTACCAATCGCTTATTGTGGCATTTCCCTGGACAAGTTTCTTAGCTTCTGGGAATCTCAATAATCTTGCTTTAAAATGTGGAAACTAAGTTCCAGAAACTTCAATATCTTTTACTGTGATAAAACTATATGCCTGTATTGCCCAAAAATACAAATAGTTGTATATGAAACACTTAACAAATGTTAATAAATTTATTATATTATATTGTATTCTACAACAATCCATGAATGTGTAGCAAGCTTAAAATATTTCAATTAAATCTACTATTTTCTGGAGCTTCATGACACCTTGAGGGTGCTGGCATGGCGTACCCTGCTGCTGCAGACCCAAGCAACGGGGTGAAGGAACCAGCGCTGAAACTGGAAACTGTGAGCCAAGATAAACCTTTCCTCTCTGTAAGTGGAATATCACAGAAGACACTGACAAATGACGAGGTTTAACATAGTGAGATTAAATAAAAGCTTTATTGATAGATCAAGTAAAAGAGATTAAATACAAAAAGAAAATGTCCTCAAATACTTTTAGAAATCATTTTCTAAAATCCATTGTGTTTTATAATAGTGTACAATGACTTGTCACCAAGTGACTTAGTTTATTTTATTAGTTTGTCCTTAATACACTTTTATTACTAATGGTAAGATAAAAAAAGAAGTAAGATGTGTATATTTTGAGTTGAAAGGGGTTTTATTTCCCCTTAGGATTTTTTTCCTGTCCAGGAATATATTAAAATATGTTATCTGCAAAAAATATTAATTGAGTAGTTCAAATTACTTTGGAAGGAAAGCAGAAAAAGAGGGAGGAACGAATAATGGTAGCAGAAACAGAGAGAAGGAAAAGGAGGGGGAAAATGAGGAGGAAGGCATTAGGGAACGGGTGCTAAGAGCAGGAAGCTGTTTTCGTAATAATACCTTAGCAGGTTGTACTGAAACAAAAGTGTTCTCCTTAAAAGTTTATTTGCTCTAGTGCTTTTAATAGGCATTTTCAAGGAAGCTGGTGCCAGTATTCTCCTACTGAAATTCAAGGTCACGGAGCAAAACATATTTCTTCTTCAGGAAATGAGCAATTTCATGAACCTTCTAAAGAGCATATGGTCACCGGTAATCTAGCAACTTAATCCTGTCCTTTGGGCCTCTTATTCTATTTCAGGTTATCTATCCTTTGCCTCCAGGCTGGACTACAATGAAGCCATGTAAGACAGATGAGTTTCTAGCCTGGTCAAAATTTCTAGGGAAGTCATTTCTGCAGTTTCTCTGCATTAATCAAAATACCAGCCTGACAGTTTAGGAGAGTAGCAAAATATTACAAGGATGCAAAAGTTTTGGGCACATGATTCTTTTAACCCAGTGTCTGCTAAGCATTCCTTTTCAGTGGGACATATATATTTGAATTATTTTAACACTGTATTCGTTCTTTTATTCATTTTTTAAACTTTATTTATTTATTTATTTATTTATTTATCTATCTTTTTGTATTGTGTGCAAGGTCTCATTACACTGTTCAGACTCATAGTGATCCTCCTGTTTTCAGCATCCCCAGCACTGGGATTACAGGCATACACCACCACACCTGGACTGGGTCACCGACTCAGCGAGCCTGGGGGGCAGGTCCAGCGTGACTGTGTTCATTCTTGCTGTCACTTAAGTCCTTGAAACATTTGAAAAAAAAATTCTAAGTATTACACATTTTCCCCTTAGGGAACATCACATTCCACAAATAGATTCCTTAAAGGTATATAAAATCTCAGGTTATTTTTCTGGTTTTTAGAATTTCTCCTAGTTTTGCCTGATACTGTTAATCTGCTTTTAAAGAGTACATGTTGTTTTCATTTCTCTTGTCTTAATTTCCTATCAATATGACAACTGCAAACACCTGCTCCAGGCCCTGTGGGTTTGTGTCCTCCGTACCGCACAGAATCGGCCTTTCTTTTCATTATGCTTAAGTTAAATATGTCCTCAAAATCCCACTAAAGGATTCATAGAAAGTGATGCATAATCCACCCTGCAGAGTGAATACAACAGAACGGGATTCAATGAGCTGTGACTGCCGCGGCATCCGTGCACGGTCTGCTGTAGCTTGGCTCTTAAATGTCTTCCAGTGTGCATATGCTAAACGTTTCGCTTCCAACTTCGGCACTATTGGGTGATGCTAAAGCACGAAGGTCATGCTGGGGTCATTGGAGTGCGCCCCAGAGGAGGCGCGGGGGCCCTAGGCTCTCTGTCTCTCCTGACCACCAGGAGCTGGAGGGGCCTCCCCAGCCCTGCGCTCCGCAGTGGGATGCCGTGCTACCACAGGCCCCGGGCTGAAAGCAATGTCGGATTGCAGTCTCAGGAACCATGGCCCCAAATGGGCTTGCTGTTCTGTAAATCAGATTATGTTGGTATTTCATACATCTCTTTAAAGATGTATGAGAAGTATAACGCATTTGCTAATCCATTTACCCCCACCCCAAAATCCAGTGAACTGAGCACTATTCCTATGAGATTAAAAAAAAAATGAAAATGAGGAGGAGGATAATAATGTAGGCTAAATATTGAAATTTTATAAATTATGAGGCATGCTTCTGAAAATCATTCATATACTTATTTCTCTAATGTTAAACTGTCATTCAATAAAACAATGGGTATCTGTCAGTAATAATTAATAGTTTCAAAATAGTGGTTGGCTTTCATGTCCCTGTAAAATATTGCTCTTAATCTCATATCACATAACAGTTTTTTTATGATGCTACAGAAATT
>NW_004524642.1:5586862-5588053 GCF_000260255.1 Octodon degus
TATCATGGCTTTGAATAATTGATCAGAAGAAAAATGGAGGAGAATTAATTTTTTTTATATTTACATGAGAATGTTTCTACATTAGAGTATGTATGTGTTTGCAATTAGTTGAATTTTCATATCCTATTAAGGTAAATTTATATTTTAAGGGATATGTCTCTGTAAGAATTTCATGTTATGAACAAACACCAGCTATTTTTTCTACATATGTTTTACATATTTTAATGTTTAGTTAGCTTTATTACAATGTACACTCAACTGTTTTAGTGGACATAACTACTGCTTCTCAGTAATGTTCTTGTTCTTATTAATTTTTATCATATATTTCATTAAGAGAATTGATCTAAAACACATACAAGATTACATTTAAATATTCTGTGTCAGTCCTTGGACTTAACAAAAGAAATTTGAACATCTTCAGCAAGAAAAAGACAATGAAAATGATACAGTCAAAGCAAGAGAGTACTACATGGCAAAGCAAATGTACCGTTTACTATGCTAACAGGAATCAAAGAATAGGACTATATTTGTGTTTAGCTATTAATTTAAGAACTATTTTACTAATATTTATGCATGATATTAAGTAAGCTATATATTAACTGAGCTCGTTCATCTGTAAAACATGCATGTTGAGTGGAAAAATATTTATTATTTTCCAGTACCAGGGATCGAACTCAGGACCTTGTATATGCCAGCCAGGCACTTATGCCACTGAGCTGTCTCCCAGCCCAATATATATTATTTTAAAAGAGAGAACTTTCACTGCAAAATATCTTAGAGGAATTTAGTTAAAAGATGGAGGTTTACTTATTCCCATGGCTTCAGAGGTTTAGCTTGGTGATTCCTCGAACCTGCAGCGGAAGTCAGTCATAAAAACCGGAAGTTCATGCCGGCAGCAACTGCTCACCTTGTGATGGTGGCTAAAAAGAAAAGAGAAACAAAGCTAAAAAGGACCCCAAACTCCTTCAAAAACATGCTTCCAGAGACCCTCTCCTAAGCTTCATCTCCTAAAGATTTCCCACCTTCCCTAAGTGACCAAGCTTTGAGTCTATGCTCCATGTAAATTACAACAGTAGAACTGAAAACAAGAGAATAAATTTGAGCTCCAAATTTACTCCTTAAACAATGAATGAGATCATTATGGGTAGAAAAATCGTTGTCTAAAGAGAAAAGGAGAAACTAGAAAGCCTG
>NW_004524642.1:5588153-5591686 GCF_000260255.1 Octodon degus
ACTCATTGGTTGATGGGTGTTTGGGTTGCTTTCAAGATTTAACTATGATAAGTTGGGTGGCTATAAACATGGGAGCACACATATCTCTGTGGTATGATGATTTAAATTTCTTTTTGGCAAAATACCATGAAAATACCAAAAAGAGCTGGGTCCAAGGCATCTCTAATCTCACACTTTTGAGGAAACTCCACACTGATTTCCACAGTGATTGTACCAGTCTACACTCCCACCCACTGTGGAGAAGGGCTCCTTTCTTCCTCCACAGCTCCTCTAGCACTTGTTATTGGATAATTTGTTGGTCATGCTATTCATTCTGGGGTGACATGAAATCTCTCCATTATTTTCATTTGTGTTTCTCAAACGATCAGTGATATCAAATGTGTTTTCATATATTTATTTGTCATTTGTACTTCTTCATCTTTGAAGTGTGTATTTATCTCAGATGCCCCTTTTGGGATTGGATTTGTAATTATGGTCCAGATACTAGCCTCTTGAAGAACAATTGGCTGAGATGTTTTGCCTCCTCTGTAGGTTGTCTTTTCACTCTGTTGGTGATTTCTTTTGATGTGCAAAAGCTTTTAACCATAGGTAAAATATTTATGTGTGTGCTGCTACTTTGAAAGTTTCTACAGATTTCAGAAAAGTGGGTATTTTTCCTTAAAAATAGAAGATAGATCCAAATGTCAGTTTATGTGTTTTATTTTGAAAAAGCATGAGAATTCTTCATGTACTACTTCATTAAAAGAGATTTTTAACAGGTTCTCTTTCAAAAGGTTATTACTATCTTCATGAAAGAAATAAAATAGATTATACAAAATATATCTACAACACTATTTTGAAATTATGACCATAAGTAAGTAACATAGTTCAAAATTTAAAGTGATTCTTTCTATGTATAATTTTCTATATTTTATTTCCTACATATAATTTTCCATACACAATTATAATTATATATATAGTTTTTGATATATAATTTTAACCTCAAGTGATGCTTGTTCTATAATTTATTACTTTCTTAATTAATTGTTAAGAAGATATATAGGCTTATATTTCAGTTTGATTTGAATACATTTAGAAAGCTATTTTCATAGACATTTTCCTCTCCAAAAATGTCTTAGCAAAAGAGGAACAGTAAAAGACTAAAGCTTTAATTAAACAATGAAAACTAGCCATACATTGAAAAAATAATTCTTTCTCTTATTTATCTTTGTCAAGAATTCTATATTAAATATAAATTCCTCACTCTAGGGGTGGATGGATTTTTAGCTGTATATGATACATTTTCTTTCTTGGAAATTGTTTTGGGATTTTTAAGATAAAAGATCTATATAAAAGTTATTATTATTGGTTACCTGTCTCGGTTCCACGATTCCTACACTGACTATTACCCAAAGGTAATTTTCATTAAACCCTACACAGACTGCTAACACCTCACCTTGTCTTGCTGTCTACAGCCAGTAGTTTCAGACTCTAAAACATGTATGTGAAGACTATTCTTTTTGATTGATTTAGTGAAACAGGTTGAAAATTTTGCAACTTTTTTCTTTTCTCTTTTTTCCCCAGTGTTCCCTTTCAAGTCCCTCAATCTGATATAAAGGACATGGAAGTCTCTAATCATACTCTAATCTCTATTGGTCTAAAACCAAATAATTTCCTTCTACACCCTGCTCAGTTGAGACTTAAATCCCTTATTATTCAATGATCCTATTTTTAAACTCTGCTTGGGAAAGCAGTGGTGACTTTTGATGCTAAGCCTATTCAGTCCACTGACTCTGTCCCCTTCAGGGAGATGGCTAAGCTTTTTTAAGGAGTAAAAATACAGTGAGCTGCATATCAAGAAAGAGAGGAAGCAAAATTTTAAATTTTTCCAATAAACAGAGCCTTTATATTAAAACTGAAGGATATTTACTCTGATAAGTTCTCTATTCATTACATTAGAAGTAACTAGTTAAATCCTTTTGTCACAATTTTTCCCTATCTAGGATTTTAGGATAAGCATTTCATTTCATCTTCAAATCCCAACATTAGAAAATAATTAAAGCCATCAAATGAAAATTGATCCTAACCACATTCCATTTTCAATGTCCTGAGGTTGTTGCTACATGAATTTAAATTTTGATTTGGAAGTTAAATTTAAATATAAATTATATGTTAAGATGGTGAAAAAACAAAATCCCACAATATGCAACTTAGAAAGGTCTATTTGGGAGTTAGAACAGTTGGGGCCTTAAATTTGAGATCTCGTGGTGGTCAGACAAGTATATGAAGCTTACTTTCTAAATTAATTGTCAGTGGAAAAAAGGCATTCAGATAAATAATCGTGACACATTTTTAGATATAAAAGACTATGAATTATAACATTAAATAATGACTTCTGGGCCTACCACGGATAATATGGTAACAATGAACTTTGTTCATACTGTTCTGACTGCTTAATCCTGACAAAAGAAATATATTGCGGGGTTTTTGTTTGTTGTTTGTTTGTTTTTCGTCTCTCATGATGCAGTCCTTCCTGGTCTTCCTGTGTGCATGATAATCTGCTTGTTATTTATCTGTTATCTCATTCCTTAAGGGCAAAGCCTTGGTAAATTTGTGTCTTTCTCCCTCCTGGGAGGTAAAGCTTTTGCTATTCTGGGCCCCTGCTAAGTTCACATTTACCTTTGCTGAGCACTAGTCATATTGTCTCGTAATTGTGTATTGATTTGCAATTTCATCTCTGGTATTACAGTGGAGCTGTAGGGGGCAGGTTTTATGGTTTATTTATGATATTAATATATACATTCTAGGAAAGCTGCCTTTGATAAGGAATAGGTGAATGGATATCTTGATATTTCAGATTTTCTCAATAGTTATCAAAATAATAACATATAATATGATAAAATAATCATTAAATATTAATTTAAGAAGGCAAAAGTCTTTCTCAATATATATTATGCAGAGTTTATGAGTACAATGATCTGGCATTGAATCCTATTCCTTCTTTTTTTCTAGACAGATGTTGCTTTAGAGCTCCTAGCCTCTGGGCACCTCACAGCTCTCATCTTCCTCGGGACTATGTTATTATTATTATTATTATTATTATTATTGTTATTAAATTTTCAAAAAAAAATAAAGCTTTAAATAACACCTACTACATATTAGATGCTACAATGACAAGTGAAAATTCTGAGATTCATCGTACATGGAGTATTAAGTGCGAGTGTGTACTGGAAGAGCTAAACGCTATTTTCTGACTTCGGTTTCTGGCTATGATGCAGCAGTCTGACTGCAATCCACATCTTTCCTCTTTGATTCCAGCTAAAACGATAGAAAGAAAAAAAAAAAACCCTTACAAAATAGTGGAAGAACCTGAAAGAGTAAATAAAACCTGAAAGGCAGAATACACACTGTGAAAGGCAAAGAATCTGTTCAAAGGGGAGGAAAAACTGAGATGAGGAAGAGGACAGGAAAGGGAGCAAAGGGAGAGAAAGGCACTTACATGTAGGTATGCAGGGCGGCTGCGGTGCTCGTACTGAGGATTTCTTCTGGTCTAC
>NW_004524642.1:5597776-5598365 GCF_000260255.1 Octodon degus
AATAATCAATAAATCAAAGTTATTTGAGGAGCAGAAGATTTTGTACTTGCAATGGTTAAGAGAAAAATTTTTTGGCATTTCAATAGATGGAGAATTTGTAGAATATTCAGCATTCTTTATTAAACAAAAGTACAACATTAAAATAATTTTGGTCAACTTAATAATGATTCCAAAGCTATTCAGATTCCTAATCTCTAGAATTTGTGAATGCTATCCTTTTTTGAAAAAATGCAGATGTGATAAAATTATGGAACTTGAAATAGGGGGATTATCCTGTATTACCTATGTGGATCTTACGTGTAACTGCAAATATCCCCATACAAATAGGGCAGAAACATATTTAACCATAGAAGATTATCTGATGATGTAGACATGGATTAGAAAGATGTGCTTTCTCTGAAGATGAAAGAAACGGCCACAGTTGAGGAAATCTGACAGTCATAAAAGGTAAGGATTCATGTCTATGAGATTCTATAGAGTATACCAGACATAAACAATGCGGTGGAAAAGATGAATTTAAAGAGCCCTCTAAATAAGGTGTACCAAAATGAGTGATATAAATTTGGAAAATCTTATGTATTTCATTTAA
>NW_004524642.1:5599870-5601096 GCF_000260255.1 Octodon degus
ATGTCTCAAAACCATAGGAAGGGATGTGAAGAAATTGTCATCTTTTAATTTTGTATTCATGGAAAGTTTCAAGAAAGATAGACACAAAACTATTTACAGTGGCTACCTCTGAGATCTAGAATGGAACTGGATTTAATGTGAATGTGCTTATTCTACCTATATCCCTTATATTGTAGTGTTAGTCATTCACATTGGTTTAAAGACTAATGACCTTGGAATAAACAGTACCTAAATCCATGTTATTTGTGTGGGAAATTCACCCCTAACTTTTCATTCTTTACTTTTTCCCATCACTCATAATCATTTAGCAAAATCCCACTTGTAGTTAAGTACAGCTCTGGGTTTATTCCACACCTGCAATCATACAACTAAAAATGTCTGGAGAAAAATAGCCAATCACAGTGATTGGTCTCATTTTAAATTCATAATCATTAATGTCAAGCGTGCCTTTCAGTAGCAGCAAACAATCAAAATACATTTCCTTAAATTCAGTGAATAGTTTATGCTCCCAGAAAGTTAATGTGCCTGTTGTCTTCTAACTTAAATTCTATTTCCCTACTCATCATTCACAACTGATAATCTTGTTTCCTAGTTGACTGAGAAAAACACAGAGTAATCAAGAAGAAATGTCCACCAGCTGCAACAAATCTACCAGCCCAGGGATCCTTCCCTTCTGTCCATATGGGTACGTTGTGTGCTAAGCTCACCCCCACCACATGCATTGTTTTATTTATCCACAGAAAGGCATGACTGTACTAATTCTCATCCAGCTACCTTATTATTGCTTAATCTCTACAGAATTACCCTCTGTAGCATGTCAATGGTCTGTAGATCCTCTCTTAAAAAACAAAACAAAACAAAAAACCATAGATTTCTTGGGAACCATAAAGCTTTCTGATGATTGCCCATCTTCCTGCTCTACCTTTCCAGCAAAATATTCAGCATTCCACCCTTACTGGTTCCCTCTCCTCCTCCTTGTGTTTTCTCCTAAGCACATTGAATTGAACCTGCTGGCTCTACCCTCTTTTTTTCCCCCATAATTTTATTGATAAACAAATAGCAATCAGACAGTTTCAAATCAAATTGGTAGGACAGTTTCAATAATTAACACATTGCATACCTTCTTCCTAGTGGTTAATTGCTGTGCAAGATGCGGACATGATATCCTAACACATTAGAACAAATCACTCTATTCATTAAGAGAATGTAACTATATATCTATCCTA
>NW_004524642.1:5602456-5605771 GCF_000260255.1 Octodon degus
ACTATATGATATTTACACATGTGTATCTGGTTTATTTCACTTATGAGTATATGTTCAAGTGGCATCCATTTCAATCTACCTTCTTATCAATGTCTGCCAACCCATGCTTTCCCAATTGTTACCTCATTTATCTTAGGTTAAAAGAGTCTTAATTTTTTCTTACCAATTATTCTTATGGATGATTTACTCGTACCTTACTGTTTCTTCCCACAGCTATTTTTGACAACCCGCTCTACTGTATATTTTTGCCAGTTTGATGTTAGGTTTCTTTTTTCTCTGTTATTCTGGCTTCACTCCCTTGCTGGGGAGTTACTTTCAGTCATGTTGCTTTAAGAATTTCTTCTACGCATACAAATACTATATGTGTATTACCAGTCAGACCTCTCCTCTGAAATACATATTGAGATATCCAATTACTAAGCGAGATTTTCCACTTGTAGGTGTTGTGGTCATCTCATGATTGAGCACCTGTCTTCTCTAGTCTTTGTCAATAAATGGCCACTAGACCTAAGGCTGAGAATCTGTGGTCCCACAGTCAGTCTGTCAGGAAGTAGTATTGTCTCTTGCAAATACACCCAGAAGCTGACCATTTCACACTGTTTATGCAGTGCCCACTCTGATGCACACCATCATCTTTGCTGAAGAGAACTGTTGCAATAGTCTCCCACTCATCTTTCTGCTCTTCTTTTCTATCCTATTGTCTATTCTCTACACTGCTTAGAGTATTTCTTTAAAATAAATCCCATTATGGTTTTCCTCTTGTTTAAATTCCCCAGGAAGTGTCCTATCTCACTTACATTAAGCCCAACATTCTTATAGTGATCTAGAGGGTCTTCCATGTTTTCTTTTATATTGTTTTTCTGATCTCATTTCCTAGCGTTCTTTCCCTGATAGCCTCTACCCATGCAGAAAATATTCATATTAACTTTTTCCTCTAAATTAAATGATACCATGGCCAAAATTTTATAAAACTCTGCATGCCATGATCTCTTATCTGAAAGTCTCAAAGCAAATTAACTATAGCATGAAAAACTCAGTATTAAATTAATATAGTTTCATTTTAGTTTCAATTTCCATAACATAATTAAGCATAGAAAACTTTTTTCACAATGAGACAAACAGTGTACTAAGGAATTTATAGCCCCTAAATTATACGTGGATATGTGACTGATATTTTGTCACATCAAACATTTTCAATTCAATAATTAAATAGATGGATATAAATTATTTTATTTATTTATTTATTTATTTATTTATTTATTTATTGTACTGGGGATAAAACTCCGGACTTTGCTCTTGACAGGAAGGCGTGTAAGCCACTGAGCTCTCTCGCTGGTCCCTCGATGGATGTAAATGATTTTAAAGGTGATTATATAGTGAAATGATTTTGGAGCAATAATAATATCTATACTGTTACGAATTTTATCATAGTGACTATAATGCTTCAGTATTTGATATAATTGAATAACATGTATAACAATTTCAGGATTCAATATAATGTTAAAAACGAAAGGGTTTCATGTATAACTTTCAAATTTATGTGCATAAAGTCAAAATATATATATATATATATGTATAAGTATAGCATATGTGGTTTATTTTATATTACAATAATATTTAATAAGAGCAGTTAATAGCAGCTAGAGTTAAATAGTTACAACAAGTTTCCTAGATAATTTCAATACATATATGTGTAATTTAACATAGTCATCTGATTAAAATCACAGAAAATGGAATTAACAGATTTTAAAACAGTGAGATTTAACAGTTTGAATGAATACTACTGAGTATTTATATATGCAGGCAGAAGTGAAGAAAACTCAAGCTGCAGCTAATAAACTGTGTCAAGCATAAACACATGTATTTCCAGACAAATGAATATGTGTACTCAAAGCAATACTCAGAGAGACTTCAAACCAAGTCAAATTTCACAGCTTTGTGGAATGCCTTTAGTAATAGAGGGGTTTATCTTAACTTTTGAAGCTAATTTCAAAATAAAAGTTTTGGGTTTATAAAGTATGGAATTTGTTTTCTTAAGAAACTATATGTCATTTTGCAGGCAATTCTTTAAAAAGATTTTTTAAAAGACACAAATAGTAATCTTTTAATAGTATTTACTCTCCCACAAGAATAGTGTAACAGAGAACCAGCCAGATAGCTCAGCAGATTAAAGCATCTGCTTAGGAAGATGCAGGGACCAGGGTTTGATCCCCAGGGCACACTGCGACAGAGATTGAGATGAGGCATGGTGGTGTGTGCCTGTAATCCCAGCACTTGGGGGAGCTGAAAACAGGAAAACCACTACAAGTCTGATCTGTGTAGTGAGAAGCTGTAGACCATGTGCTAAATATATTTTAAAAAAGAATAGTGTAATGCACTGAGATAATTAAGTTCCATTATGTTTACACACACACACACACACACACACCCACATGCACATACCCTTCTGAGTTTCAAATCATCCTTCCTGCACATGAGAAAGTCCCCTGTTTAGTTCAGAGGCATTTCTTTTCCCACAACTAAAAGCTCACCTTGTGGACTGTCGGGGCTATTAAATGATCCCATGTTCTCTCTTGGACATCTTAGAAACACTCTAATGTACAACACTTTTCAAGCAGACATACTATAAACTGAACTGGAGGGAATTCAGAGCTTTGTTGTATCACAATTGTTAGATGTTTCTGTTTTCATTTTGACAGCACTTGGACCATCCCCAGGACCATCTGAACGGCTGCACATGTGACCACAAACTGGTAAAGGAATTTATTTCATTAGTTTCTTTTTTCTAATGTGTTGATACTATGCTGAATTATTACAATTTGCAAATAAACAAATACATTGAAAAGGGTGACAGTAAGGAAAAGAACCATTCTTTCCTTAAAAAACCCTACTCTGTAAGTAATTTAACAGCTAGTGTTTTATAGTAATGTACATCAGCATGTGACATGCTTAAATCAGAAAAACAAGCTCAGAGAAGTCAAAGTTTTGTTTATGTTTCAGGCATTAATATTATGAAAATATGTTATTCATTATATTAAATGTCTGTTGGTTAGTGTTTAAATAATTTTATATGAGTCTCTATCTGGGTGGTTCTTATAAATACATAACACCTATAAGTTTATGATATTCACACAACTATATTTATGTTTATGTATATTAGAGTAACATAATAAATCTAAAATTAAAACAAATTGATGACATGCCCACAGTGGTAAACTACGGAAAATGTCTTTTTTTTTTTTTTTTTTTTTTTTTTTTTTTTTTTTTATTGAACTCAGGACCACCTGCTTGCAGGCATATTGGTCTGCTGAGCTA
>NW_004524642.1:5605962-5608662 GCF_000260255.1 Octodon degus
GTATCTCCTTCAAGGGCACATTCCCAATGACCTAACTTCTGTCGACTAGATCCTATCTTACAAGATTTCTGCTACCTCCCTTGACAAGTTTGGAAACCAATCCTTTAACATAGCCCTATGGGAAATCTGAGAGACCCAGACTATCACTTTCATTGCTACCAAGCAGTGATACACTATGAGTTGCTTTCTATCTCTGTGACATGTACAATTTTTTACTCTGGATTCAGAAAATTTCTAGTTCAGCTTAAATGTACCACTTTTTTATATTTCTTTGGTTTTTGCATGTTGCATTTTTTCTTTGTGAATTGTCCCTACATATCTTTTCATTGGTAGACATCCATTTAACTGTCATTATGTTGAATTCATCATTATTTAAATCAAAATCAAATACTACTGTGAGAACTTTAACTTTGCAAAGTTAGATCTATTTCCTCCTAAGCCTCTGTGTCCTTGTGCTGTTTATATCACATATCGAAATTATTTTTTGAGTCTTTGTTTTCTTTGATATTTCACCACCAAGAGCACTGTTTTTTGACTTTTATTCATGATGTGCAGTCCAGTTTCTATCACACAGAAAATGTTTAATGATAACTTTATAAATATTAAATAGATAAAAAATGAGTGAGTTTCCACAGCTTCAAGGTAACTCAGATGTCACCTGGATTTTCTTGGTTTTTCGCATGCGTGCAAAGAGAGAAATTTAAAAACACCTCCAATAATGCTATGAATTTTCATGTACCCTAAATTTGGGGAACACTCCTTCATAGACTTTATTATACTTAATACAGTGTGCTTCTTTAAAAGTTGAAATTCATATTTCTCACTTTGTCTACCCGTATGTAAAATTTAGACCATTTCCAAAATTATAAAATTAACTCACAAAATCACACAAAACACATGGTTGTAGTGAATCTTCCTTGAGGCTTGCAACCATAAAAGGACTCCTTTCCTTTATGCATATTTATTTATTATTTTAGTTATGTATTTGGGACAGGGTCTCACTACACAACTTGGACTCTAGTGATACTCTTGTTTTTAGCCCCCCCAGTGCTGGGATTACAGGCGCATACCGCCACACCCAGGCTTGGTGGCTGGCTCAGTGAGCCTGGGTGTGGGGCAGCCACAGGATGTGGTGCCAGGGCTCAAATCCTAGTCCCTGTGCTTCCCAAAGCAGGCACTTAGTCCCCTGAGCTATCTATCTGACTCTTCCTTTCCTTTATTAAATTTTGAACAATGAAAATACTATTGAAATTTGTGAGAGCAATAATCTAGAAGAACACTGTCAATTCAAAAATTACCTAAATTCTAAAAGTATGTATTTATAACAATTAGATTCATATTTTACATAGTCTAATGTTACTTGTCCTTGGTCTAGGTTTTATACTGTTCTTTAATGTATTTTAAATTTAAATCAACTGCAAAAGGTACTACCAAATAGTAAGCAAGTTTTATTAAGTTAATCAGCAAAAGAAAATAGTAACTATTTAAAAAGTCATTAGCATAAAAATTTCAAAACAATATATAAATAAGGCTTCAGAGTCAACATGAAATAATCAAGGGCATAAAAACAAATAAATATTTTGATTAAGTTCATTTAGTATTGACTATATATTTAGAAGAGATAAACATAACAAACTTATTCAGAGGAAATTAAGCATTTATTATTCTACTGTAAATAATCATTATAAAAATTTTGAGGAACAATTAATTCTCCCACTTGCTGCATTCTGTTGAGTATAAGCATTAGTCCACATCACATATGAGAGTGTGAGTCCCAAAGAAGCCAAGAGCAGTGTCAAGGTGTTTTAGAGGGAGAATGTAAAACACTCTTGGTATATTAACAGGGTTGAGTGAGTAGAACACTAGAATTAATTTGATGTAGCACGTGAAAGAGTAGCACAATGAGTCTCAGTTTATTTATTTATTTATTTATTTATATTTTTTTTGGCAGAACTGGGGATTGAACTCTGGCCCTTGCGCTTGCTAGGCAAGTGCTTATTCTACTGAGCCATCTCCCCAGCCCCTAGTCTCAGTTTATTATATTCAGGTAAATACAAGTTACATTTTCAGGTTTGAGAGGCAGCAAACTCTAAAGGTTCTTGAAGATGGTCCCTATTTCTGTGAAAATTATGAAGTGAGGTTCTGTGTTTCCAGAAGTGGAGGATCTAGTGGAATTGGGGGTTCCTAGCCTGGACTGTTAGAACTGCTTTTTGCATATTGGTTGGCTTAATAGTAATGGATCTTTTTACTATCCATACATGTTTGCATTGCACCAAGTTTACGTTCTTCGTGTGGAATTATTACATGTAAATAACACATAGTCATTCTATTTTCTATCCAATTGTCCTCCCCTCCCACCTCACTTTTCTTACAAGCACCTAAGTTTATCTTTGTTTATGCATAGTGGTACTCCATTTGGTGTAAATCCCACATCTTCTCTATCCATTTCTCTGTTGATGGTCGTACAGGCTGCTTATAAGATTGAGCTGTTATGACCTGTCTTGCTGTAAACATGGGTGTGCATGTATCAGTGTAATGTGATGCTTCCAACTCTTTTGGAAAGACACTCAGAAGTGGAATAGCTCAGTCTGATAATATTTGTAGTTTTGGTTTGTTAAAAAATCTCATATGGGGGCTGGAGAGATGGCTCAGTGGTCTAAAGCACCTACTTAGAACAAGCTTAGCAAAAGCATCAGGGAC
>NW_004524642.1:5608768-5666528 GCF_000260255.1 Octodon degus
TAAATAAATAAATAAAATTAAAAAAAAAATCTCATATGGATTTCCACAGACTTTGTCTGACTGCTCTGGAGCCACAAGTCCATAAAGAAGGCATTGGTTGATTTACTCCCTAATGCTGCCTCTCTTCCTGGCTTGCCAGTGGCCATCTCCTCAGCATGCTGTCATGTGAAAAGACAGGGACTGAAGAGGGAATTTAGCTGCTTCTTTTAAGAGCACTGATTCTGGGATGGGCGTGCTAGCTCTTTCTACGTCCTCTAAATCTAACCAATCTCCAAAGGGTCCAACCTCTGATATATCACACTGGAGATCAGGGCTACAGTTCGAAAACCTGTTTGGGGTAGGGAGATGTGAACATTCAGTTATTAATGAAGAGCAAATATATGGAACAACAATCATTAGGATAATGGTGAAATGATCAGCTCAGGGGCTTTTGGAAGGTTCCCAGGACACTGATGACTTGGGGAGATCGTAATTTCTCAGTGTCGATAATAATCTAGAGGTTGTTCTCTAACAACAATCATTGTTAGAGATATTAAATCTTGGTGGGAGATTTTCAGAACTAATTAATAGGTGCCAGGAGTAAACTGCAGTAATTGAGAGGTAGAAGAAATAGAATTTGAAGACAAAAATGTGAACTCTGTACTGATCGGCTAAATTGCTGAAAAAATGAAAAGGTAAAGAGCTACAAAGTCCTGTGTAGAGAACTATGCATAAAATGTTCATATCTATGCTTATTGTTTTCCTGACAGAATTCTCAAGTTTTCTGGACATAGATTACTCACTCACACAACAGTATCAGCATGGATATCACATGCTTTAGCTCCCCATTAAGCAGCAACATAAAGCTCGGGTATTATGTACATGCCTTGCCCCGCAGAAGAGCTTCTCCGAACTTGTGATCTTGGAAATTTACCGAGGGTGTGGGTACCTTTGCTCACTCTCCTCTAGAGAAGGGAAGGGAAATGGAAGCTAGTCTCTTGAGAAAGGTGATGTCCCCAAAAGTTTTGGACTGTAAATTCATGGTCCCAAGGGAGCTTCTATAAATCTTTCCAAAAGATGAGTTGTAAGTGTTCTGTGACATAGTTGAGTAAAATGATTTACCTTGAGATCAGCCTTCTAGAGACCACATGGGAGAAAGCAAAAAGACATTTGGGAGAAAAACGAGACGATTGATACATTTTTAAGCAATTCAATGAGGAATATGAAGAAAGGAAATGAACTAAAAAATTTTATTTTTCTTTGAAGAAATTGAATGTTACCAGAATAGATTATGGCAAGTCTTTAGATAAAGCTTTTAGAAACACTATTTTCTAAACTAAGCATACTATCTGAGTTAATTTTTATTATTTGTTTGTAGTACCTATCAGCTCATCTTTCTGATTTATGCAATTAGTACTCATAAAAAGAAATGTGACTCAGAAAAATGCAACTCACCTGAAAAATCCTTTAAGCATCCAAAAATTAGAAAACAATCCAAAATATGCACTTTAATGGACTATTCAATACCCCTTTCCAAAAGTCTGTGAAAAATTAAATATTTTGTCTTTATTTATTGATTAAACAGTCATTTTATGTTCATTTGAGAATAGTGGAAAAGATCTGAAGAGAAATTTCCTTAAAAGAAACTAAACTTATTTCAGTTAAGTTTAGATGCGCAATTTGGATTCTGAGAATTCAGGATATGTTTTGTCCTCTATTTATGTTTAACCTTTCTAGAATACCCTTAAGTTAATCAACAAGATGTTGGTAAAATTTTGTGTTAAGAACTAGGTCATGTGGACTTGGAGGAAAACAGAGTGAGTTAGGCAAAGCATTCGAAGCATTTTCAGGGCCGTCTGAGTTCATGCTTTGGGCAAAGATTCAGGCCATTCTTATTTTAGCCAAGCCAGTGCATCACTAATCACAGCACTAGCACCCAGCTGTGTTGATTCACTTGCATTTCCTATGTGTTTTATTGTGCTGCGGAGGAAAAGAAGTTTATTTTATTTTGTGCTCAGACCAAGGTTTGTTTTTGTTACAAACAACACAGGAATGTGGCTGATTTTTGCACTTTCCAATTCAGGGTTGCAAATGACTACAAATTTAAGTATTTCAAGTAAGCATATAACTGATTTCCAATAAGCATTTTGCCTTACTTTGATAGGAAAATTGATGTGTTTTGTCTAAAATTATTATGAATTGTTTATTATACCAGATTAGTAGCCTCTGTATTGTTACTAATTATTATAATATGTAGAAAGATATCCTAAAACATAATAATGTTCATATAAAATTATTTGTTCTGGTATTTTTCTTTATACACATTCACAAAAAATTAGTAATAAAAGAATATACATTTATATCCATGAATATAAGTGTATTGTTAATATGTATAATATATGTCATATAAGTAAATATTCCAATACATGTGTACATACACATGCAAACAATATTAAGCTCTGAATTAGTATCAATTATTATGAAAAGAAGGCACTTTCAAATATATTTTAAAATAACTTCAGATCATCTTAATTCATTTACTAAAAATATAAATACAAAGGCCTAATAGCTAATAATATTCCAGAATATTTTATCTCACTATATCATTTTAAGATAAAATTTTTAGAACCTGTGTGGTTATGTGGACAAATTACTGCTCAATTGCGTGATACACACAAATATCCTATTTGATGCTGGCTCCAATGAAATTTTATAAAACTACATATAGCATAGTTTTGGGGCATCACATGACTCTAATTATGTAAGCTGTTAAAAAGAAATAAATAAAAGCAGAGCCGGGGAGATGGCTCAGTGGAATAATCGCTTCCCTGGCAAGCACAAGGCCCTGAGTTCAATCCCTGGTTCTGCCAAAAATAAATAAATAAATAAATAAATAAATATAAAAGCAAGGGCTGGTCAGGTAGCTCAGTGGATTACAGCACCTGCTTAGGTAGAGGGAGGGACTGGGGTTCATCCCAGGTTGTAGAATGGATATGGTAGTACATGTCTGCAATCCCAGCACTTGCGAGGCTGAAAACAGGAGGGTCACTACAAGTTTGATCTACATAGTGAGATGCTGTAGACCCTGTAGACCCTGTACTAAATGCATTTAAAATAAAATAATAATGATGATGATAATAATAGTAATAGTAGCAAATATGTTTATAGGTAGAGTTTCCAAACCATGACCTAACTGATTTGGAAAGCTTATATTAGAATGTGCAATTTGCAAGATCACAAAGTAGAACAGAAATTTATTTTAATTATATTGAGCAACTTGCCATACTACAGAGTGCTTCAAATTTTCTCTACAATTGTTTGATGTCAATATACATCGGCAGCATCAGAGAACCTACATTATATTTTTATGATCAGAAGAATAACATTTGTTAGCTTGATAAGCAAAGGGTATATACTGTGTAGTGTATGGTACAATGTTTTAATATCGATGTAACATTCTTTTTACCTGCTTCAGCTGAGAAAATACCTACCACCAAATAATCTCAACCTAAACTACAATAGGTTTGTCCTTCTAATTTCAAATGACACACTTACTAAATAAATCAAAATTAAAGAAATAGCTTTGTCAGTGCTCATATATATATTTCTATTTCCTTTTCTCTAATAACTTTTCAAGTTTCTATTCTAGAAATCCATGCTCAGTGAAGGGCAATTCCAGTAGGTGGAGTAATAGTAAAGCAAATATTCTCTGTGATTCTAAATATTCTGTATCTATTGTCATCTGGGGCAAAAAATATCATAAATCAGATGAGGTGAATAGAGAATAAAAGTAAAAAATGAATAAGTATAAATAAATGGAATGATTCACACAATAAATGTATTGCTGCAGAAAAAAAAAGAAAACACTCTCTTCAATCCTCACGTTACTCTGTGACCTTTCATTGTACTTTGAAAAGTTTCCTGGAGAACTTGCATTTCATACAGGAATCTGAGCGACAACTCGTTACCAGTAGCACCACATTTAACAGAGAATCCTGTGTAAAGTGTTGGGAGAAAGCAGGGAGGGCAGCCTCTGGCCAATTCAACTTTGGTTTTCAGGTCATTTGAGATTTGGGAGAGCGGATTTTGTAATAAGGCCACGGCCTTGCCAGCCCACACTTATTTAGTGAGAACTATCAGTGTCCTGCCCAGAAGCCTGCTGCCATTCTGTGTCAAGTGGTGAGACAGAGCGAGGGAATGACAGGGTTGAATCCTCCCTCTGCCTTTAACTTTATTTATTTTTTTTTTCTGGGAATCATATTAAGCTTTTAGCAGTGTTAAAATTATATACATATGAGGGACAATAAAATTATCGACTTATTCTCTATGCCCACATCTCTAAAACTGAAGAAATTCATCAACGTTAGCACTTTTATTGCCATATTTTATGATTTAGAAACTCTATCTTTCAACTCTGGGGACAAAGTGGAACAACAAGCTATACTCGAGCGAATGAAACAGTGTCTGATCCCAAAGGAAAGTTCTGGAATTGCCCCGGGGACACACAGGAACTTCAGGTCCCCCTGCTGTGTGCTTTCTACGTATCTCATGTGCGCTAACAGAGAAAGCCGTCCGTCCTGCCACTAGGCTTAGTCTCTGAGCAGGGAGCAGCGGCTCTGACTCAGGCTCCGTCATTTCCGTTCAGACTATCCAGTTGGCTCTTGTAGCCAGTGACTGGAAATCTAGATTATACATGCTTCTGCAATAGTATGGAGAAATATATGATGCCCTTCATCTTTTTCTGATCTATTCAGTACTAAAATTAAAGAATCAGTTAAAAATAATTGCAATAGCACACCCTACCTGTCTAAATCTTGTGTCTTTGTAATGGGTTTGAATTTGTCCATCAACTGCATAAGTAAATAGACATACTATTTTAGCAAGTATGCACACACAGGAGAGTGTTGCTACAAACTATAAATTCTATATTCTACAAATAGAATTCTTAAATTTTCTTCAGACAGCTGAATATTATAATTATGTACCATAATAGAAAGGAAAAATCTCTTAAATATCTAACTAGTAATTCTAATATTATTCAAAATAAGACAAAAGATTTAAATTCATCTCACTTTTACCCTTTTTATCTCCGTATGGGGCTTCAGTCATTTATTTAAAAAGTATGTACAGTATTTCGTCTGCACACATCTACATTCTGTTTTAATTTACTTTAGTGAGAACCATTAGATAATTGAGTTTAAGATTCCCAAATTCCTAAAGCATCTCATAATGGGCATTTTTATTAAGCATAATTGAACAGCATAAAAGTTAGCACAAAAACATCGTTTAAGATCTAAACAAAAGTGAATCTTTAATCAAGACTACTCTTGATTCATCCCATAAATGTTAAACAGAGAGAAAAATCAGGGCTTTCACATAAATATTTTCACCTCATAATCAATACTAATTTTGCTAATTTCTTGTGTCCATGTAGTACCAAATTACATATATACATTTTTTTAAATTATTTTTTTACCATCAGAGCTGCAGAATTGCCTACAACAGATTGGCATTTTCTCCTCTTACAGAGTGGATAAAACTGAATGAATTACTAACACGAAGATTAAAGCAACTTAACAGGGAACTGTTATTCAATTAAGTGAGATAAGTTTTATTAGAATAAATTACTTTTGTGAAAAGACTTCCTTTGTCTGATTTTATATGAGAATATCTTTGTTCAAATATTCATCTTTTCTACTTTTCCCTAGCTTTTATTTCTCACTTGACTAATTATCTGATTGATGGTTAACAAATGACTGCTATTAGCCAGCTAATTTTATATTACTTCTTTTTTTTTTTCCTTTAAGTGTATTTAGGACAGGGTCTACAGTGTCTGCACAGTCTCACTACATAGATCAGACTCGGAGTGATTCTCCTGTTTTCAGCCTCCCAAGCTCTGGATTACAAGTGAGCACCACCACACCCAGTCTCCATCAACCTCTCAGAGCGTCCTGGAGATGGGACCAGCATGTCATGCCAGAGATCGAACCCTGGGCACTGAGCTCTGCCTAAGCAGGCACTTTATTCCGCTGAGCTATCTGGCTGGCCCAGTTTTATATTTCTTAACTTTGTAGAACTTAAGCATTGATAGATTTCAATTATTGGGTATTTGGCCAGTTATTTTCAGCCCTCCAGCAATAAGAAATGCTATTCTTGAAAACTCAAACTCTCAAGTTGCTTGCAGACATATGAATTCCTAAGTTGGATGGGTAGTCTCAAGGTCTGTGCAAGTGTAAGGAAACAGGCAGGTGTAGGAGAAAGAAAGACATAACAGACATTATAAACAGGAAAAGAAAGTGACAATCCAAAACTTAAAGACAGATAAAAATAATATATATTGAAACTGCTATATACCAGATATGCTTAAGCATTAATGATCAATTCTCAGCTGAATATAATATGCTCAATATACTATGAACCTTGAGATACTTTACAACAAACCACAAGCAGGACATCAGATTAGAGAAATTTTAGCTATTACTGACTCAAACCCCTAGATTCATGGAGGAACAACAAAGATGCAGAGTTTTCTCAGTGCAGATACTGTAGGAGCAGGGCAGGCAAGCATGGTGACAGTTTGGCTGAATGATTAATTTTCATTTCATTGTCTCCTCTAGAGCTTCTTTGTTTTTCCATTAAGTCCCACCTCTGCCCCGGTTGGCCAAACATGCTGTATTCAAGATGTTCTACCTCTTGGAATTAGCCATCTTCACCCTCCTGAGTAAACACAAGCAGACATTGGCCAGTTGGGTACCTCAAAGAATTCCACAACTAGTAGTGTCTCTAACATTGTCTTTGGAGAAGAATTAGATGCTTGCAGTACAAATCGCTGATAATATACAACAATTCATTCTTTGATGAAGCAACTTCATAAACAGAACTCTACATTAGGACATGGTAACATTAAAATGCTGGATTTCTCCTCATAAACTTTTTTTACTGGGTCATAAAATGTCATAATAATATATCCAAGAAAAGGTTTTAGAAAGCTAATTTTGTCAATATGTACTATGCTGAAATTTCTTGTATATAATGCTTCAATTTACTAAAATGCCTCAAAAATATTGATGACATAACATTTTTTAAGATTATGCAAGTCAAAACAATACTTTCAAAACAATTAATACTTTTTCTTTTATAGCTAGGTCAAAGCCCTACGATGGCTGTCTTAGTTACTTTTCTCTCATTGCTGGGACAAAATACCAAACATCCAAAATTAAGGAAAGAAAGATTTATTTCGCTCACAGTTTGTGGACATTTCAGTCCATACTCAGCTAGTTGGCTCCCAAGCAGAGTTAGTAGCTCATGGCGGCAGCAGTGGAAGACAGCAGAATATGGTGGGAGTGGCGGCGGAAGACAGCGGAATAGCAAGAGCAAAAGGGAGGAGCAGCAACAACAATGGCAGAGGCAAGCCTCGCTCCTTTCCTTATGTTGCCCTCAGACTATACGCTCCAAGGTGGGGGTAGCACTCACACCCATAATCCCAACAGTACTCAGACCCATAATCCCAGCCTTGGGTCATGAATTAATCACAAACTCTAGAACCACTCCCCAATGACTGCCTGAGGCTTTGAGGGGATAACTACACACAAACCATGACATTGTCTTTTGATTTACACTAATAAGACATGTTCTACAGTCTCCTTTGGAGAATAAAAAAATATGTAGTTCTTAACAATTTCACGATCCCTATTTCACAATATTAGGAGTTCTGGATTAAAATAGGATAAGCAATAAGGTGCTATGGCCTTATTAACATATGAACACACAGTATCCAAGGGAACCAGTTGTATAATACGGGAACAAATCAGAAAGGCTATATGCAGACTATTGTCTAAGATCAGAATGACAGCTTTACCCCACAAATATGATAGATTAATGGTTTTTGTGCCCAGGAAGGAATTTTTAGAGACTCCCTCCTAAGCTTTCTGACATGAGACACGCACTTGCATAACTTTAAAGGGGTATTAGGATTTACAGTAGAGCAATCTGTTTGGTACGTTATGATTTGCAAACGATGCTTCCAGCAGCAATGCAATATTAGGACAAAGCACATTCCAGAGAAGAAAAAACATCATTGCGTGGAAAGTTCGATCTCATCTAGCTGGCAAAAGAAGTCATGTCAGTCATGAAGGACAGTTCTAAAATATTGCGTCTAAGCAAAATTCCATTATAAATCATCTCAATATAACATTGCAATATAAAGAGGCTAAATGTGTTAGAGTCATCACATCCTGACCCCATTTTGATAGCCACCCCACCTGCGTCACTGGAAAGCCGTGCGACTGGGGACAGCTCCTTATGAGCATCATTCTCACCATCTGTGAAAGACAAGACTTGAGTCCATGGTTTCCACAAGAGCCTGTAGTGTGACGAGTTGACTTCCATAAACTCACGCATAAATATTAACAAGAATTCTACAGTTTCTTCTGGAGGTCAGTACTCTCCAATGTTATGTTGGATTTTAAATGAAGAACAAAAACTGCAGGTTAAGGTACATGCATCGATAATGTGAAAATGTGAATGGATTCCTCTCTTTCTCAAGGAAGAAAAGAGTTACTCACTTAATTACTCATACTGTGAAGCAAATGTTTCTCCAAGTTTGGGATTTTTCAAAGTCTTCTTTATGTGTAAACAAGTTTTACATATATGGATATAAAATACATATAGAAAAAAGTACAATGAGTATATAACAAAGAGTTTTTAACATTTCAAATAGTCAAAATTCAACAATAATTTCAAACAATGAAATATTTTGTGGAAATACAAGCTATAATAAAGGTACAGGGAATATGTTTTGTTTGATTGATTGCAGCAAGACATGCTCCCATCCCTTGCCTCTCAAAACATTTGCCTCCAATTGAAACTTTTTTCCAATATTCTTGCTACCGTCTCAAAAAGATCTAGAAGTCTTCCTCTGAGGGTGTCTTCCCTTGTGCTCTCTTCTGAGTAGGAGCCCTACATCTGTTCCTAACGTTTACTTTTCGTGATCGTTTTGACTTCGGGGAAGCGTCAGAAGCTGCAGTGTCTAGCCCGGTGAATGAGCTAGAAGACGGCCCCCGGCGATGTGCCCGTGATCCTGCTGTCCCGGGGGGCCATCAGCGACCACAGGCTCCGTATTCTGACGGCATCTCATACAGAGAGGCCTGAAAGAGAACTTGCAGAACTGCCTGCAGAAGTGGCAAGAGTGAAGGGATAAATGTGTTCAAAGCAAGGGAGAGGTTTTTATTTATTTAGAATAAAAAATGATGATAGAAAAAAACTATTAGAAATGATACAAAATTTCTCTAAACAAAGTAATGGGAATTCAACAACGGTTGCTGTATTGCATGATGTTATTGTCAAATTAGTTGCTTAGGTTACCAGATTTAAAGCTGCAAGATTGGTTTAAAGAACAAAACAATAACAAAAAAGTTAAAAGATGTTCAAAAGAAACTGCTCCTGCCAATGTTCCCTTGTCGTTTTGCTGTTTTCCGCTGCCACGAACAGCTGCCCTCCACCTTGTGACATTCTCCCATGGAGTCAGCCAAGCATGGACTGAAACCTCCACAGCTGGGAGCTAAATAAACCTGTCCATCCTTCAAAAAGGAAAAAAAAAAAGAAGGAAAAGAAGAAAATTTTAAGCATTAACTGCTCCTTTCAAAAGATCAGCAGAAACTGACAGTAGGATTATCCAAACTACCCTGCATACATGCCTACATATAGCTTTCTCCCTTCTTTCTTTCACTATTTTCCTCATCCCCGTTTGTCCTTTCCATTGAAAAAATTCTTCCCCTTTCACAGTCGCTATTGTACCTTTCTAATTTTATTTCCTAGACTATATTAGACTACACTGGCAAGTGAAATAAATCACATCCACATGTGCAAACACTATACTGTCTTGAAGGGGGAGATTTTTGAGAGTGAGTAATGACAATGTGTGGTTTTGTGTGTGTGTGTGTGTGTGTGTGTGTTTGTGTGTGTATTTTAGGGAAGGGTCTACAGGGTGTTCAGGGTCACATTACTAGATCTGACTCATAATGATCCGCCTGATTGTAGCCTCCCAAATGCTGGGATTACAGGTCCATGGCACCTTGCCCAGTCTCAATTGCCATCTCAGCTCACCCCGGGGGTGGGGCCAGCACAGCAGACCCGGGGATCAAACCCCCGCCCCTGTGCCTTCTTGCAGGCGCTTTAATCAGCTGAGCTATTTGGCCGGCCCTTCCAGTGCATATTTTACTATAGTCAATTTTTAAAAATGTAAACATTTACCCTAGATTAAGATTGTACCTCATCAGTTGCAGGCTTATTAAATTCTTCTGCAGGATTCTCCAGTGTTAGCCTTACTTCTTAGGGTGAGATGGTATTTTGGGTGCGAAGCTGTACTGAGCACTGTTGAATATTTGGGAACATGTTCTGAGAATTGTAGTGTGTCTAGCAACACTTGTGACCTTTGTATCCTAATATCAATCCTTCCCATGAAATTGTAGCAACAAACAAGTTTCCTGAAGGGACCGTGGGTGGCTAAATGTCTTTCAGAGGCCAAAATGGTTCCTAATTGAGAATCACTAGTTGATGTCCACACCATCTGGGTTTATGTCAACAGAAAAAGGATAATTCTCAGAAAAGCATCTTGTCTTACTGCTCTGGGAGAAATGGCTTAATTTGTTCAAAGTCTATCCCATTTAGTTGAAATTTTAGAATGTAAAAAAAAAGAAAGACTACTTCACCCTCATTTTACCTAAAACTTTGAACAAAATTACACTGAGATTGTATGAAAGCACAAATAAGGCTTGTACTGAGCAAAGCGCTCTGCAAATGTGCTTCCCTTAGCACACAGCCTCCTCATTACTGGACAAGCCCGAGCCTGCTACTGTGTGTTCTGTGGCTGAGAAGAAGCTGATGGAATTTCGTGCCCTGTACTTTGACCCCTGCACACTCAAATATTTTATTATGGTTGCAAAAACAAACATCGTCCTTTTTATTACTGGTGTTGAGCCAACAAGTTTGTTGGTTCCTAATGAAAATGCTTAATCTGCCAAGAGATTTGTTTTATTTTTCTCTCTGTACATCTGTGACACTCTCATTATTTTTTATTTACGTGTACGTATTGAAGCCTATTTCCTATATTAACTATTTTACAAAGCATTATTAAACACTACAGCTCTGTGCACTGGAAATTTCTGCAGTGTCAAAATCACAGCTAGCAGTAAGCCCAGACAGAATTGTGCACATCCACAGAGAGTGCTGTCACTCAGAGTGTGGTCACATGGTGACTTCCTTCAAGCTGAGTTCCCAAATGCTAAAGGAACTGAGTACTAGGGTTTTGGATCATGTCCAAAATTACACCAGTATAGTTTCTGTTGTTGAGTTCAACTTCTGGTTAAATTAACAGAACCCATAATACAAAGAAAAAAGGGGGTATTTCCATAAAAGAAAATTAATTCAGGGAACTGATCTATTATTTACTTTCACACTACTTGGCGAAATACTGTAAATCTAAAGAGAGTCATGGACTTTTTCTCTTCTAACCATAAAAAAGTACAATCAGAGTTTTAAACCATGACCCGCTATAGCTATCTGAAAGATGACACTCAAACATGTTTTATTTCTTTAACAGAAACGATCCTTTTCTACCCTCATTACTTACTGGTCTACTAAAATGTTTTATAAGTAATGCTTTTTGCTATCAAATATGTAGCATTTTTTGTTAAAAAATTTACTTTTTTAATTTATGTGTTTGGTACAGAGTCTCACTGCGCAACCTGGACTCTCAGGCAGCCCCTGTTTTCAGCCTCCCCAGTGCTGGAACTCCGTATGTGTGCTACCACATGGGATCAAACCCTGGCCCCTGCGCAGTCTGCTTAGCTATCTTGCTGGCTATACATGGCATTTCTTTTTTAATTTTATTTATGTGTGTGTGTGTGTGTGTGTGTGTGTGTGGCCAGCTCAGCCCACCAGGGCCGGGGCTGGCATGTGGGGCTGGGGGATTGAACCGCGGTCCCTGTGCTTTGCTAAGCTTGTTCTAAGTAGGTGCTTTAGACCACTGAGCCATCTCACCAGCCCCTATAGATGGCATTCTTAAAGCTATGTTATGTTTTTCCTTACAAAATATTGATCTAAATATGGAAAACATTGAATACGATCATCATAAACATGAATTGAGCCGAAACGTTCCCCTATAGATTAAGTTTTTATTTTTGTTAATAATCTGGTGAGTTGAAATCATCCTGGGTAATTCATCTCAGCTAAAATTAAATTAAAATTCTAAATGTCTTTCCCAGGACAACTGTGCCAGCCATTGAGATATACACTTATATCATTTTTATTTTTATAATTTTAGTTATTTAGTTTATTATTTATTTATTGAGACAACATCTCACCATGTGGTACAGGCTGGCCTTGAACTTGCTTTTGTAGCCCAAGCTAGCCTCAAACATGGCTCAGCCTCATGAGGACTGGGATCAGAAGGATGCGTCACCACATCCAGCGAAAGTATTTTTAAAATACGACAAAATTAATAGTTTTAAACATCTTTAACCTAGGATAAAAGATATCTGTTTTGAAGACTATTTCTGCATCCACACAGCTTAAGGTATGGAATGAGGTGCTTGAACATGCTTTCTGTATAACAGCTAATGTGGATAAGTAATGGAAAAGATTTAAATATGAGTATCAAACTTGTCTGATATAAGAATGATCTGCTTCATATAGATATGTTGGTTTGATTTAGCTGTACTACAAAGGGCCACTAGCTCTGATGTTGTATTGTCTATATTTATCTTCTTGTTTATATTTTCTAGCTTTTGCTCATGAGCAGTCTGTTTAAGCTATTTTTCCATCTTCCTCTACACCTGTCCTTCAACAATGCATATGTAACTTGAATTAAATTAGTACATCTACTGCATTTCTGAACCAGTAAGTATAGTAAGTACTTAGCAAGGGCTCATCTTTAGCACTATGCATTCATCTCAGTTTTGATACAAATTGTGAAGGTATTAACTCATGGCAAATATAGACAGTTATGTGCCTAATCATGTTATCCAAGGAACAATCATGCGTAATGTTAACAGTTTCTTCATAAATATTTATTTCATTTTTATATAATTCAGAAGAATTTTGATATGTCATTAATATTTCCTTCTACAAAGAGTAAAATAAAAAAAACTAAAATCAATTTTTCTAAATTGTTTTTCATTTTAGTTGCTTATAAAACATAAACATAATTTATCAATAAAGAGTAACAAAACATGATATTTTGGAATAAAGATTGTATTGAACTGAAAACATTAGAAAGAGTAAGAATAAGAAGCAAAATTTCCCTCCCCATTGGACAAAAAGCAAGACACAAATTAACATAGACTTTGTTCCCCCCATACCCCTGGAAGGGAGGACAACATTTGGGCAGAGAAAGCAACTTAGCATGGTGGTCTGGAGACAGTGCCAGAGCAATCTACTTAACAATTTAATAGCTAGCTTTTGTCTACCACTAGTTCCCAGAGTATTTTCCTGCCAATGATTTGCCACCCCTAAAGACTGAAATTCTTTTCCCCTTATCTTATCACTTCCCTAAAACTGAAGTGTCCCTTCTGCAAGATACTGTTTGGACTCAAGTTCTAGGACATGTTTTTGAGAATTATTTGTTCTCTGACTAGCTCTCATTTTCATGAGAGCTATGCATGTCACTAAACTCATGTTTATCTTTTCTTTCCTAAAGGGTTATGTGTGAAGAGCACAGAAAGCAAATTGTGTTTATTTTTTTTTCTCTCCTTTACATATATTGAGGCATGATTTTTTTTTTTTTTTTTGGTGGAACTGGGGATTGAACTCAGGCCCTTGCGCTTGCCAGGCAAGCGTTTATTCTACTCAGCCATCTCCCTGACCCGGCATGATCTTTTTTGGTGTGCTTCATATATTGTTTCTCTTTTTTAATTTTTTTATTCATTTTAATGAGAAAAAGATAAAATAGCAATGAAACAGTTTCAAAACAGGTTAGTAGGACAGTTACAATAATTATTACATTGCATGTTTTCTTCATGGTAGTTATTCAGAGGAGAAGATGCAGACATGATAGCTTGTCTAAACACTGTCAGTACAAACCTTTCTTCGCATTGAATGAGGCATGATCTCTACCCAACCTTTAGCCATGCTATGTATGAGGTTGCTGGCCTCTCCTTTCTGATTGTCTTGAGCACTCTGTATGCTTTATAATTTATTCATCACACTGAGCTTGTTATTTTAATCTTAATATCCAAATGCATCTTAAAAAACTACAGAACATGTAGGTACTGTGAGGAAAATTCTGAATTCAAACAGTCTGTGCCATTCTGACCATGCTACTGCCTGAGTGGTGCCATTGGCTCCAGGTTTCCTGGATCTCTCTAGTGAATGCAAATTATTGATTAATTGACTGGGTATACTAGGGACTGAGCCCAGGACCCCATATTGAACTGTATGTCCAGCCTATTTATGGCTTTGTTTTGTCTTTTTTTTTTGTGGGGGGAGTAGTCTTGTTAAGTCACTAAGTTTCCTGGGCTGCTATCCCAGGGTGCTAGGATTATAGGTGCGAACCATTGTCTGCACTTGATTTATATCTGAGCCATGACTTAGAAACAGAGGATAGTGAAAAAGAGATCCTACATTGATTCTTTTTTAATTAGTGCCTCAAATTTTCCTGTCAGATAAAACAAAATAAAGTTAATCTGGAACAATTTATTGAATATTTTGCACCTGTTTTTTGGATTTACTCCTCTAACTGCTGAACCTGTAAAATATCCAGATAATTAAATATTTGCTGGTACATGAAGCAAGTAGAGGTGGTGTGATGGAGATGCAACCATTAATCACCATATGTTACAGAAAGAAAGCCTTGGAAAGGCAGGGAGATGGAAGCTTAGAAGGATGAGGAAATTTGCTCAAAAACAAGGCCTTTGAGTTGAGATTTAAATTTTATCCTCAATAAAGCTAAAAATTACACTTTGAAGGTGAGAACTTACATCTTTCATGAAAACAAATCAAATATTTTATGTACTAACAAGATTTTTCAACATATTTAATTTTGGTTCACTAATTTTAGCCTATATGTGTTGATTTGTTTCATAATCTTAGATGATACATTTCAAAAAAGCGTAAGTTTTTAAAATTTAATTCAATTTTCTGGCCCTTTGCATATAAATCTTTATTGTGAAAAAAAAAAAGACTATGCTAGGGAGATAGCTCCACAAGGTAAGAGGCTGCCTGGCAAGACAAGGATCTGGCTTTCATCCTGGGTACCACATACCATGCTGGCCCCAGAATCATGCGTTCTGGGTGCGCCATGAAGTCACCAAAACCAGCTGTGGTGGTGCACACCTGTAACCCCAGTGCTGGGGAGGATGAGACAGGAGAATCACTATGAGTCCAAGCTGTGTAGCGAGACCCTGTACCAAAAAAAGAAATAAAAGATTTTTTTAATGAACAATAAAATATTATATTTAATATCAGAATTCAAAGTCACACATCTTAATCAGCACTGTAATAGATACATTGAATTTTGTGTTGAGCCCCAATATCTTGAATAAAAATCAACATGTCTTAAACATATTTTACACTCTGTGCAGTGATTCTAGGATATCGAGTTCAGCCTCAAGAAACTGACACATTGGGCTATTAAGTATCTTTGACCATACTCCTGTATATTTTAATGCAAAAATGCCTATTATGACTCATCCTTTTTGTTAGTTTAATCCTTTAAATTATCAAAGATATTACAATAGATGAAATGCTACTTTTAAAGAAAATAAGCTAAACTATTATCAGTGAAACAAATTCATAGCATGAACGATTTAACCTCGGAAAGTGAGAATGAAAAGCACTCTTGTTTTAAAGGATTTGTAGTGGGAAGTTAGGGGGGTAGTGGGCTCAGCACGATAGAGACAGGACCTACTCGGAACCTCTAAGCAGGAGCAAACATGACTCTGGAGAAGGCTTAGCTTTGTGGTAATGTGCAACACCCAAGAACAATATTTCAAGTAAGGTGTTATGTCTAAACTATTTCTAGCTGATAAACGTTACCTAAATATTAAAAATATAAGATATCATTACATATGAGCGTATAACTATGTTTCTCATTAGAAATCTTTATTTAATTACTATTTTATCGTATAGTAATATGATGTAAACTATTACTTTTTATTTTTCTTAATTTAAGTTGATTATAGATTGCACATCTGTATCAGTCAGGGTTTTACTAGTGGTACAGATACAACACAGGATGTATAAATGTATAAGAAATTCCAAGATTGGCTTAAAATATTCAGTCAAGGAGTTGGATGAGGAAGCAGGCAGAGGATGTCTGCACACTGGAGGCTGAAGGTTTCAGCTCAAGGTCGGGATCCCACAGCAATACTCCGTGCAAATCTGTATCAGGATGCTGACAGATCTGCAATGGGAAGTTCCATGAGTCTACACCAGAAGGCTGAAGGATCCCAAGCAGAAGCCAAGAGCTTGCGTTAGAGCCAGGAAATGATGTCCAAGCTGGTGGCAAAGACTGGAGCTCCCCAAGAAGAATAGGACCCTCCTTCCTTCTTCATTGTCCTTTAAGTAATGAGTCACTCTAGGGTAGAGCTGCCATGCCCTGGGGTGTAGAGTTGCTGAGACAATTTAGTAAAGCTCTTAGCTTCTCAAATTGACCCAAAAAACCAACTACTACAGCATCCATTATATTTATTTTTTGAGGAGTCACATAAGCAAACACAGATTAATAGATTATATCAATAGTTTAATAGAGTTTCATTGAATCAGTCAGAGGACTTCAGGACAGTGATCTCCAGGCAGGTTTTTCCAGTTAAAATTTGAGCTACAATTCTGTAAATAATTTGATTTTATTATTAAACGAAATTTATTTGACTATCATTCTCAATAACTTTGCCAAAATTATATAAGGAGAACTAAATGTAATTTATAATTAACAAGCCAGTAATAATGTAGCACATTGTGCAGTTCATAGGATAAACTGTCCCCTTTCTTTTTTTCCTTTTCTTCCTTCCTTCCTTTCCTTCTTCCCTCCCCTTTTTTCTTCATTTTACTTTTTCTTTTATATGAAACTCCTTTCTTCTACTTCATTATAAAATATGATAATTTGCCTTCTATTTAAATGTGGCAGAAAGTTCAGCTATGGTTAATTGAGGAGAATAAGAAGGAAAACATAATTCCTATGTAAACAATCTTATGTCCTCACCAAAATCATTCTATTATTTATTTATTTATTTATTTATTTATTTATTTATTTATTTATTTATTTTTGTTTTGAAACCACAACTTTTGCACTGAGATTGATTCCTGGCTGTCTCAGTTACCTTTCTGTCATTGCTGGGGCAAACATCTGGCACTCAGAAATAATGAAGGAAAGGTTTATTTAGCTCACAGTTTGTGGAGGTTTCAGTCAATACACAGCTGGCTCCAAGGAAGACTGGCATGTGGTGGGGGCAACAGTTCATGGTGCTAGAAAGCAGCAAGAGCAAAAGGGAGGGGTAGCAGCAACAATGGCAACAGAGAGCAAATCTGTCTCCCTTCTGTTGTATGCAGGCTGTCCACCCCAGGCTGGGTGTAGAACTCACACTCATAATCCCAGCAGTGCTCATACGCATAATCCCAGTGGATCATGAGTTAATCACAAATCCTGGAAGTCCACCCCATGACTGCATGAGGCTTTAGGAGGACACCTAGACACAAACCACAACACTTGCTCATTGTTATTTCTCCTTTTGAGGTAATATCTTGGTAAATTGTGAAGTTAACAGGATGGGCTCAGACTTGACAGCTTCCTGTGTCAAGACTCTCAGAATATTAGGATTACAGGATCATGTTACTGCTCCAGGATTATACATGAACTTTTACAAATTTTACACTGATTTTTGTTATACATAGAATTGTTTTCTTCTTTTGAACAGAAATAGCATTTGTTTTATCAGATTTATTAGTATATGAATGACAAAAGTTGTAACTGAGGCATGTGATGCAGTGTTTTGGTATAGGCATCAAACATCAAGATTATTACAAAGCTAAATGCTTAAATTAATGTGGTCTTAGAATAAGAATAGATAAAATGATGCCTGAAGACCAAAGAATCATAGATACTTTATTGGTGTTGCTGAGACAATTGATTATTCATAGAGCATACATTCACAAACACACACAGAAACACATGCAGAATAAATTAAAGGGAAGAAATTTGATTCCTACCTCATAATCAAATAGATTAAAGACTTACGTATACAACAAAAAGTACAAAATCTTTAATAAATAGTATAATACAATTTTATTGGTTCTGAGTTAAGTTTGATATTGAATATGAAAAGTGCTTGCTAATTGGTCCACATTAAACATGGAAATTATTTTTATTTCTCAAACACATAAATATGTAAGTAGAAAAGTAAAAATTTGGAAAATATATTTGATGCCTATATTCTTGAAAAGATATTATCTTGTATATATTTCAAAGTGTAAAATAATTCCTAGAATATCTGTACACAAAAGCCAAAGAGATAAAAAAATTTAAAAATGCCTATGTCTTACTAATAATTAGAAATATACAAAATAACATTATCATAAGAAACAAGGGGCTGGTGAGATAGCTCAGTGGTCTAAAGTGCCTGCTTAGGCAAACTTAGGCAAGCACAAGGACTGCGGTTCAATCCCCGGCACCACAGGCTGCCATGCCAGCTCCACCCACAGGGCAGGCTGAGCCAGCCAGAGTCAGGCTCCTGAGCACTGGGATTACAGGCATGTGACACCATGCCCAGTACTGGGGATTGAACTTGGGTCCTTGCCCTCGCCAGGCAGACACGTAGACCACTGAGGGATTGCCCCAGCCTTATGGACTGGTCTATAAATGCTCTATAAAAGGACCCTGTATTAAAGGTTTGGTCTCCAGTATATGATGATACCTTGGTAATGCTGCACATTGCTGCCTGAGCACTGGGGAAGCCAAACGTGGAGAGCTTAGTGTGCAAAATTAAAATAATAAAATAAAACGATTTGGTCTTTAGAGCAGTGTAGTGGGAGATGGACAAGCTCTGTGAGTGGCGCTGTTCAAGAGGTCCCTAAGGCCTTGGCAGCATGGCTTCCAAGGGAAACGTGCCTTTCGGCCCTTTGCTTCCTCTCTCTCTCTTTGGTGGTGTGAGCAGCTCTGCTCCACATCACGCCCATGTGCTGCTGTCATGTGCTGCCACACCACTAGGCCCAAAGCAACAGTGTCCCTCAATCACAGACAGGGACCTATAAGACTGAAGCTACTTTCAACCTTTCTCCTGCACAAGTTAACTAGCTTTATTATTTTGTTATAGTAACAGAAAGCTGATTGACAGAGCAGCTGTATAAGGAGTAGGGTCCTTCTCAAATCTATAACTGGTTACCGTGTGGGGAAGAGATTTGAAACTGGCTTATGGACTTTGGAACAGTTTGGAAAAGCAAGCTACAGCAAGCTAGAATGGTATAGGTGAAATGTAATGGCCATTCTGTGGAGGGTGTAAATGACCTCAGTGTGGGTGAAAAGGAGAACAGTAAAGCCGTGATGATCAAGCTTGTGTATGGAACTAAAGGTTCTATCAAGAATTGGATTAAAATTGTCCTTAATACGTTGGGGCAAGTAATTTGCATGCATTTTTTCATTCCCTGCTACTGTCTGGGGAGCTGAGCTTATGGTGATGGATTAGTTTTTTCTGCTGGACGACGCTTTAGGGCAGGGCTGCATTCAACTGCAGCATGGGTGGTACTCGGTACTTTTACTCAGATTTCCTGAGAGAATCTGGGGCTCAGAGGAGCAGCGCACAGATTTTGTTTTTCTGAGTTGCAGCTCATCAAGAAAGTGGTGTGTAAGAATGTGTACGAAGAGGGCACGCTCCTTATTGTCAACAAACGAAGCTAAGCGCTTTGCACAAGATCGAAGGAAGCTAATTTGCTGCCACGCTGCAGCCATCCTGGGCTCAATGACACAGAAATACAAATTTATTCCAAGGACTTTGCAGGTCTTCTAAGGTTCCTTGTAGACTTCAAATTCCCAAGGAACTTTTGGTAGACTTCGTGTTCCTGCGTTTACTTCACCAGGCACGCAGAGGCTGCGGCAGGCCCAGGCATGCTGTGCACTGAGAGGTGACCTCGGAATCAGCCACGTGGTGCTGGTGCTGTAAGCATCCAGAATGCAAGAGTTGTTGGCTCAAGTCAACATCCACTAGGATTTTCAAAGACAATCTGGGAGGCCATGGAATGTGCTGCCTCCATCAAACCTCTAAAAGCAGCCACTGCCAGGGTGCCACATGAAGCACTGGCAGTGAAGCCGAAGTAGCGGGAAAGACTGACAAGATTCAGTGCTTGCAAGGATAGCTGCAGCTGCCCTGAGAAACGTGCCAAAGGAAGTGGCCACGTGGCCGTGATCAGCAAAGTCGTAGAAGTAGGGCAGTCTCCTGCTCAGCACAGTATGCCCCAGACAGTGGCAGGGCCTTGGGATTTTATATTTTTCCAGTTGTTTTTGCCATGCTTTAGGCGGACCTCTCTTTTTCATTCCCCTATTCCTCTCTTTGGGAATAGAAATGCTCACTCTGAGCTCAATCACCACTCTGTGCATTTTTTTAGCACATAGTTGACCTTGCATTGAATTTCAGATATATTGGCCTTGAACATTTAAGCAATCATGAAGTAACTCGTAGAGGAGTAAATGCATTTTGAATCATGAAATGAACATGAGACTCAGGGAGCCAAGAATGGAAGACTATGATTACAGTGTTGAATAGCCCCAAAGTCTCATGTGCTGAAGGTTTGCCCAAACCTCAGCACTGTCTTGAGGGTGTGGGACTTTGAAGGGCAAGGTCTTGTAGGAGGTGCTAGCGCCCAGAGAGCACGCAGGGGAAGGGGACTGTTGAAGCCCCATCCCTTCCTTTTTCATTTTTGCTTGATAGCTCACGATGTCTCTGAGCACACTGCCACAGGACCTACACCAGTGAGACTGACAGATCCTGGCTTGAACTCCCCCAGCTAGGAGCTAAAATGAAACTTTAATTTTAAAAAAATCTTGTATTTGTGATTTAGTTGGGACAGGGCCTCAGTACGCAGCTCAAACTCATAATGATCCTCCCATCTCAGCCTCCCCTGTTATAAGATTACCGGGTTCCATGGCTGGCTTGGCACCTGGTTGACGTGGCATATGCTACTGGGTATCGTACTTAGGTCCTGACAGTTGCCAGGCAGGCACTTAAACTGCCGAGGTATCTCCCTGGTCCAAACCTTTTATTTGTACAAGTTAGTTACGTCGAATATTTCTTTATAGTTAAAGGAAACTAACGCAGGCTCATATGTAAGTTCTTAAAGTAGCAACTTCATTTCTAGCCCTAGACAAACCTTAACACATACAACCTGGGAAGCATGGACAAAGACATTCAGGAAATCACCAAATATATTACTTTAAAAAGTGCCAAAATCAGAGAGTAGGTAAATAAATCATGTTTTCTATATTGTATTACTAGAAATAATGACAAATGAAAAATTATAGTCATAACATGTATGCAATTTACAGTGTTTAATAAGTGAAAATATAAAAACTTGATAAAGTAAGAAGTACTTTAAAATCATAAGTATAACAACAAATATGTTGTGTAAGAAAGCATGCATATAGTCATTACATAGACAGGGTATAAAAATCAAAATGAAAATGTAAAATAATCTGAAAATGTAGTTCATTACATTTCATCATTCATATAGTGCAATAAAAAAACAGAACATAAGGCCACAGTAAAGATTGCAATTTCATATTTGTCTTCTAAACATCACATATTATAGGCATTTTATTATAATTCATAGCTTAGAATATATATATATATATATATATATATATATATATACACATATATATATCACATGATTTTCTAGAGTTAGTGAAAACAACAACTATAAATACCAATATCATCACGATGGTATTTATTCCAAAATAACTGAGTATATTTTCCAAATGGCTACTTCCTTCAATAGAGACAACCCCCCCAAAAAAAATCCAAGTAAACAGCATTTAGAAGTAAGTGGCTGAAAAAAACGCCAGGAACTCAGCAATGGAGAGACACGAGCTCTAAGAAACTGAGGCTTTTGGTAGCAGCACAGAAAGCGTAAAAGGCATGGCAGCTGTCCAAGTGGGGAAACTCAACATTGTGGTAAAAAGACTAAGAAAGAGAGGGTGCTGAAGCTCCATTACCTGAGACAGTGGCCACCCTGCCTACAGGAGTGTCCCTCAGCATCTCAGGCAAAGATGCCTTGGACAGGATCTTCACAAATCCATGCACAGGCTGTGCCTCAGGGAAGGAACTGACATCACCTCATCTGCACATTCTAAACCAAGGCTCCTGCTTCAGTTGGTGGATTCCAACTGCGCCAATGTTGGAGTCTACCCAGACACAGGGAAAAGAGTTTGTACGTTCCCATCCTGGTGGCCTCAAAAAATTGAACTGAAATCCAATAAGTTCTTTTGTTCTGAATGTTTATGTCTTTCTCAAATTTGAGAAAATTTTTACTAATTTTTTTATCTGAATATGTTTTCTACTTTTCTCCTTCTCTTTAATATCTATTTCCCTCCCAATTCAAATTGCTTTATTTATTTAATAAGATCATAAAAGTTTCATACTCTTTGCTCTTTTGAAGTCTATTTTTAAACTTTTGCCTGGCTAGGATATTTTTAAAAACTTAGCTTTGGGTTCAGAAATGCATTCCCTGCTTGACATGCTTTCTTGTTTTGGGGGTTTGTCTAGTCTTGCTTTGACTTGACTTGTCTTGTGGTGCAGGGGATTGAACCCAGGGTCTGGAATATGCTGGGGAAGAACTTAACCACTGAGCCACACCCCCACCCTGTACTTTATTGGTGAATATCTTAAATTTATATTTTCATAAAGCTGTGGCCTAGATTCTCCCTAGACCCCAAAATGTGGTGGCAGCCAGAAAACTGAAGCCCATTCATTGTCTGCAATGCACATGCAGAGCAGCTCAGCATGATGGGGAAGGCCATTCCAAGACTCAGAGGTCTCAGGCTTACTTATCCCTTGGGCTCTGGCACCTGCTACTGCCCTGACTCCTTTCCCCCATCAGTTGCTGCTTTCCTGTTGGACACCCTCGGTACTCAGGTTGTGCTCCCAATGGCATAGTTATGTCAGATGAAGCATTTTTGAGTCAAACACTATAAAAAGAGAACTCTCAGGCCCTATATAATGACAAAGAGACAGATTCAACAAGAAGGATTAAACATACACAACCTCTTAGATGAAACAGACATTATAAGATCTATAAAAGAGAGACAGAGTAGATACAGCAATAGTTAGGGAACTTAACATCCTTCTTTCAACACTAGACAGATGATCAAGATGAGAAAAATCCAAAAGAAGAAGCATCAGACTTGAACTGTACTGTAAACCAAGTGAACCCACAAGACATTTGCAGCACATTCAATCTAATAGCTTCAGAGCTCGCATTCTCGCTTTCCAGCACTGGGGGGCTTCTTCACCTTGTCACATATGTTACACAGTTGCCCAAACATTTTTAATAAAGAATTTAAGCCATGTGGTTCTTTTCCAACACATGGAATGAAACGAAAACTATGGTAAGATGAATTCTAGAAATCATACAAATGCATGAAAAAAGTCCACATTCTTGAATTACCAACGGGTCAATGAATAAATTAATACAAATATCCCTCACTTAATAACGTACTTGTTTAATGACTGTTGGGACTTATGACCAAGGAGGGCTGCATGAGCCTATGGACCTCCACTTGGATCTATGACCTGTCTCCTTTTCATACAGTTCTGTGAATCTTGCTTATAGAGCCTCAATTTTTTTGTAAAGTATACCTTGTTTACATATCACTGTAATATGTGCTGATCGTGTTAAACAGCCTTGTAGTTTTATGTTTTGCTATACATTATGGTACTGCATGTTACTCTGTATAATAACAATAATAACACTAAGGATCAGTGCAACAAAGTTGATGTTTTAAAAGATAAATATGAACAAAATTGACTGAACTATAGCCATTCCAAATAAGAAACAGAGAAACATGACCTAAATTTAAAAAATAATCATACATAAAAACAGAACATTTTCAATGAACACTACAGGAATACTGAGATAGTTAGGGACTATTAACAGCAACTACATGCAGATAATTGGAAAATCTAGAATAAGTAAATAAATTGTTGAACACAACCCAGAAATACTGTACCAGGAGATTATGAAAAATCGGAATAGAACAATAAAGAGCTAAGCAATTGAATTAGCCACAGTGTCCCAACTAAAAAATAAATCTCAAGACCTGATGGCATTACTAATACATCTTACAAATTATTCACAGACTAATGCCATTTTATACCCATGCCAAAAACTGAAAAGGAAGAAATATTACAAAGCTCATTTGATGAGAATAGCATTGGCCCAATGCAAGCAGTAGAAAACTGACACAAAGAGGAGAACTGTAGTCCAATATAATTATTGGACATGGATGGAAAGATTTTCAACAAAACACCAGCAAGACAGATCATGCTACTCAGATGTCTCAACATGGGCTGTTATGGGATGGGTCTAGAATACCTCCCACACTCTAGCTGATGGGCTTTTGGGAAACAATTGATGAGTTTACGGTTGGGTGCGCTGTAGGCAGTGGGGCCACACTGGAAGAAGCAGTATTTGGGACACCTTCTGGGAGATCATATCTTTTCCCTGAGCAGTTGCACACTGATTCTCTTTTTTAAAACTATATCATCATGAAGCAGAGGAGCCAGGGTGCCACACTCGGAGCTACACAGTCAGGAGTAAGGACGGTAAAGTTGGCTAGAGGTCAGCCATGGCTCGTGATCCCAAGAAGCATCTGAAGCAAGTAGTAGCTCCAAAGCATTGGATTCTGGATAAACTGATCAGTGTGTTTGCTCCTCGTCCATCCACTGGTGCCCATAAGCTGAGAGAATGTCTGCCTCTCATCATCTGCCTAAGGAACAGGCTCAAGTATGCTCTGACAGGAGATGAAGTAAAGAAAATTTGCATGCAGCATGTCATTAAGATCAATGGCAAAGTCCAAAATGATATAATCTATCCTGCTGGCTTTATGGATGTCATCAGCACTGACAAGACAGGAGAGCATTTCCATCTGATCTATGACACTAAGGATCGCTTTGCTGTTCATCAGATTACACCTGAGGAAACCAAGTACAAGTTACGCAAAGTGAGGAAGATCTTTGTGAGCACAGAAGGGATCCCTCATCTGGTGACCCACGATGCTCACACCATTCACTACCCTGACCCCCTCATCAAGGTCAAGGACACCATCCAGACTGATTTGGCATCTGTCAAGATCACCAATTTCATCATGTTCAACACTGGTAACCTGTGCATGGACCAGAGGTGTTATCTTGGAAAGAATTAGAGCAATCACCAACAAAGGGAAGCCCCCTGGCTTTTTTGATGTGGTTCATGTGAAAGATACCAACGGCAACAGCTTTTGCCACCCAGTTCTCCAGTATCTTTATCATCAACAAAGGCAGCAAGCTGTGGATTTCTCTTCCACAAGGAAAAGGAATCCGCCTCACTATTGCTGAAGAGAGAGATAAGAGGCTGGCAGCCAAACAGAGCAGTGGGTGAAATGGTCTCTAATGATGTGTTACAGAGGTCTCTGTCTAATTAAAGATAATAGAGTATAATTTAAAAAATAAATACATAAATAAACAGTATCATCACTAGTATATATTTGTAGGACATAATGAATACACGCATCATGGAGAGTTAGTACTTGCATCTAGTACATCTTCATTCCTTTCAGGTCCCCTTCACCTCCTCTCCTTGCCATTTCTCTGTCCTTTAGGCCTCTTCCCATCTGCAAAAATTTTATGTCCCAGTTCCTTATTTTGCTTTTTAGTATATTTATTCTATAGTTTTCTCAGGTAAGAGAACAGGTGATATTTAAACCTCTTGTTTATTTCATTTATTATTGTGGTCTCAAGATGTATCCATTTTGCCTCACATGACCCAAACTCATCCCTCTTTATAACAGAGTACAGAACCTCACCATGTACAATACCACATTTTCTGTACTAGTCAGGCGACCTCTGTCCACCATGAGTTGACCGTCTTTTCTCTTCTGCATGGTCCTCACTGTTGTGTTCTGCAGCACTGTGACTCAGAAGTAGAAGCATAAAGTGACCTTGGACAGGAACCTCTGAAGCCATCAGCCAAAATTAATCTTTCCTCCTTTAAAATATTTTCCTCATATAATCCATCAAAGCAATAGAAAGCTGAGACACATATGCAGATAGATAAAGATGATAAACAAATGGACAAAGTGAAGCTCAACAGATACTGACCATTTCAGTAGATGAAGAAAAATCTTCATTCAAATTCAGCATCTTTTCTTCAGAGCAACCTTCATCAGAACACAGAAGAAACATACTTCAGTAGAGCAAGATGTGTACATGAAAAACATAAAGAGTGCAAAATCTAGAAATGTATGCAATATTCATAGTTAACTGAGTTCTAATGAAGATGCTAAGGATACAGAGTAGAGAAAGAAGAGTCTGTTTCATAAATGGTGATGGGAAATTCATGTTCATTTAGAGACAAGTGCAACTAGACTCCTATGTATCACCATATATAAAAATCAATAGAAAATGTATCAAAAATGGACATTTAAGACCTGAAACTATGAAACTGGTAGGGGGAAGCTTGAAGAAATCAAACTAGACAGTTTTAGAGATAATACCCAAAAGAACAGAAACAAATGCACAACTAGAAAAAAAATGTGTATGTCAAATTAAGACCCACCTCTAAAGTAAGGAAAGAGCAGAGCAAGAGATAAGCTAAGCAATGGGGTAAAAATTTTGCAGTCTTCATCTGAGAAGTTGTTAATACTCAGATGAAATAAACAATTCAAATAACTCCACATCCAAAAGGAGTCCAGTTTCACTGGGCAAATGATCTGGTAGGTAGTTCTCCAAAGAAGACATACAACTAGCAACTTTTTTTTTTTTGCTAAGTGCTTCCCAAACATGAGGGAAATGAAAATCAAATCAAATAATGTCCTATCATCTTACTCCAGTTAGAAAAGCTTTTACCAAAAGATAAAGAATAATAAATTCTGCAGCTGGGGAGATAGCTCAGTGGTCTGAGTGCCTACAAGGCAAATACAAGGACCCAATTTTAACCCTTAGTACCGCGTACCGCTTGGGGCATGCTGCACTGCCCCTGAAACCAGGCTCAGTGGTTCATGCCGGTAATCCCAGCGCTGGGGAGGCTGACACAGGAGGATCACGATGAGTCTGAGCTATGTAGTGAGATCCTTTACCAAATAAATAAATAAATAAATAAATAAACAAATAAATAGAGGCTGGTGAGATAGCTCAACGGTCTAAAGCAACTGCTTAGGCAAGTGCAGGGACTGCAGTGCAATCCAAAGCACCACATGCTGCACCAGCCCCACCCCCCAGGCAGGCTGAACCAGCCACAAAATAAATGAATAAATAAATAAATAAATAATATTAAGAATATCAAATTCTGGAAAGTTTGCAGAGAAAGAGGAACTTTTATATACCTTTGATAGAAATATAGTCTGATAAACTAATGTGAAAAACAGTATAGGTAACGTCCTGATTTGGTCATTACTCGGTGCATACATGCATTTAATTATAACAGTGCATGACAAATAAGCACACACATTATATGGCAATTCCAATTTAAACATAAAGGCTGTTTTTCTTAAAAAGAAATTGAATTTTATTGTCTGGTGCAGAAAAAAAACCAACTATGTACATAAGAGTAATATTTCTACAATATTTTTTGTACCATCACTATTAAGTGGTTGTCTACATTAGGTGAATTAAAACAAAGATTCTAGATAACATCAATAAAACACACACATACAAATGAAGATAGTGTGTAGCTAAGTGTCCTTCAATTAGATTTGAAATTCAGATTATATTGCCTAAATTAATATCCCATATCACTTAATCAAAGTCACTTTTTCTGACTATTAAGTTGGAAGCAAGAGGAATGCGCCTTTCGAAACAAATATTTCTTCAGTGTCAGCAGAATGTCCAGATCATCTGTTTCACGCTGATGCATTTTTAAAATCTTCCTCCTCAAATCAAGGACATTTCTCTGTTCAAGTCTTAAGGAGCAGATAATATCTATTCTAATAGATTCATAGCATAAATCTCTAGTGTCTCAGTAGACGTGAGCAAATGTCTACCTGTCCTGATAAGGATCTCTAGAGGCTATTACAGTCCCATTAGTTTTAAAAAAATCATTTACTTGGAGCCCATCTCAGACTCTAGTTTGTCATTTCAGGAATACTGGGATGCGTCAGTGTAGCTCATTAAGATGTGTATCTCCACGCCACGATAAACATTACTATTCCGACGGCCACGGGAAATGTCAGAAGGCAACTACTTGAACTGGAACCTACAAATGCACCAAAATTTGGAGCCTCACAGTCAGCAATGTCTGGCGACTGTTGTGCTTCATCACAGCATGTGTAGCATTTTAAAGCACAGGGAAGCAGCTTCAGTCTAGCTGCTAGTTCCAGATGACTTTGTAGTCCTGAAGGACTGCAAGACCTGGATGATTGCTCCTCCGAGGAATAGCTGTTGACAAGGCTTGTGAAACAGCTCATGAATGATGAACTGAGAAACCGTCCAACTGTTCACGCAGACCTGTGAACGTGCCACATGGCAACCTCAAAAATGATTACAGCAATTTCCCCATGTCCTATTATTTAACTCTGACCAAGAATGACAAGAGAGGCATGGATATTGCTAGGTAGAGTCTGGATATACACTTCACACATTCTGTTTGTCTGGGTTGGGAAAAATAATCATACCAAGACATCAAACACCACCTAAAACTCTAGTATACCTGGAACACAGAACAATTTCTTTGTCACAAAATTCATAATTAAAAGCAATTCTAGTAGTGTCTAGAATGTAGCACGCACTTACCAAGAGTTCAGGATTGTACATTTGCTTAATCTTGTTCTCTAGGCTGGTAGCCCACATAATACTTCAGACTGGGAATCGTAAGAAAAGAACACTGTAATCATTTTCATTTTTATGAAATCATATAAACATGAACCTAATAGGCATGCTTCAATAGTTTAATTGTCAAAAACCTATTCATATATTAACTTAAAAACAAAATATTATAATTTATTCCCTTGCTATTAAATCTATTTCTGATAGAAATTGCTAATATATTTACAAAAGGAAAATTTTGATCTTTTTGAGAGAGTGAGTTAATATGCACAGGAGAAATAGACAAGCTAATATTTCACAGAAATTGCATTCTATTATGTGGCTAACACTAAAACCAGTATATACTATTCCTTGTATTTGTTCGCTCATCATAGCATACACCTAAATTTAGCAGTTCAAAATTTGGCAGTTGTTAACATGATCAGTATATAGATAAAGTTTTATTTTTCTCCCTGCCTTCAAAATTGTGTCATTTGTCACCATTTTCTGGTGACCTCCTTAGTAGCCATTAACGAGCTAACTTAATACACACATGCATTGGTCATTGCCTTGTTTGAATTTTCTTCCATTTTTATCATCCCATTTGGCAAATTCACTTGATTTTGTTCACTGTTTACCTTCATTACAAATAATCTAATTCAACAAGTGAACAATACCTGAATCGTACAGAGAAGACTTTAAAAAGAAAATTCTAATCTAGTACACAGGTATTCCCTGCAAACAAGATAAGTCCTCTATAATACCAATATTTTTATGACCTTTTAATGCAGGAAAGTTGTAAACCACATTGAGTACATTTGATGTCATCCACCTTGTTAAACTCATGACTGGTACTTCAGTTAGGTACAGCTGGTTGTTTTTGCCTATTTATTTGTAATATTCTTTCAGAACCTTCTGTTAAATCAGTCTCTTAAATCAGGTGAGATAACAATGTTTTCTAGCAAGTAAGATCCTAAAAATTGTAGCATTTGAGTGAAGCAAACCTAGTATCCATCAAGAGGAGATACCTAAGCAAGAATTTCAGTATCTGGTCCTCATAAAAAAGAACTGAAATATTCTAGCTTTATTCTTTATTCCTAAATATAATCTTTAAAAAATGAAGTTTTATTATTCTGTACTAATTGGCTGAAAATATTCTTCAATATTTTGTTCATAAGCTTTGGAACAAATATAATTTTTAAAATTTTGTTTCTCAAGTAGCTAAATATGTAAAATAAACACATTTTGAATTACTTTTTATGACAGAAATTTATAAAAATATGCAATTAAAAATATTTCCAGTGTAATTCAAATAGGTAATTCTTTGGTTAACACAATAGCTTAGCAGCCATATTGAGTTTGTTACACAGCTCACTTCTTGAGAAATTTATGTGAGAATACACAATTCTATTTATATGAAGCATATATGAAATAAAAAAGTAGAAATTTAATCTTTATATAGTACCTAATTTCTTGTGTAAAAAATAAATGAGTTCATTGTATCAACTTCCCAATTCTAGAGAAATGTTAAACATACAGATTTGGGGGAAACATCCTAGTAAAAAGGCATATAAAACAAAAGTTTCTTTAAAAAATTCTTAATCATACTTGGGAAGATATGTCAATGGCATAAGCACCTGCCTGGCAAATGCAATGTCCTGAGTTTAATCCCCAGTACCAAAAAAAATTAATCATGATTTCTAGTTTACCTTTATACATCTTTTGTCTTTCCCCTGATACCCTGTCTTGAGGTGGCACCCTAAAAAAAAGAGTGTTCATGCTAAATAATTTTATTTGAAAGTGATTCACATTGAAAATATGTTGCATCACTCCTTCATGAATATGGATCATGCTCTACAAACGTCACTTATCCATCCATGCTCATCAACATTTATAAATATTCAATATTTAATAAAGATTACTTAGTTATTATAACTGTGATATATTTAGTAATAGTGATAAAGCATTGCTCAATAGCCATTCAAACATTCACTTGTTACATTGTATAATGTTGACACAAATAATGAATTTATCAAAGATATTCTCCATGAAACATGGGAACTCCTACATGAGGTGGGACAAAACTGAAGTCAACCAATAAGAATACAAGCACAGGGGCCAGGGAGATGGCTCAATAGAATAAGCGCTTCCCTGGCAAGTGCAAGGGCCTGAGTTCAATCCCCAGTTCAAAAAACAAACACAATTGCTCAGGTAAAACTGGTTAAATCAGGATCAAATGGGTAAGAGAGTAAAGTCCCCCTTGACTGTCATCCACCATGTTATTCTATATATTTTAGCAAACATAGTGCATAAAATTATAGAATCATGTTATTTACAATGTTCTCATAGCTCTTTAAAAGAGAAAACAATGAAACCATTCACTTAAATGTAAAGGCTGCATAAGAATCACCACTTTGAAAACATCTTATTCTTCAATATTTTGTTCATAAGCTTTGGAACAAATATAATTTTTAAAATTTTATGTTTCTCAAGTAGCTAAATATGTAAAATAAACACATTTTGAATTACTTTTTATGACAGAAATTTATAAAAATATGCAATTAGAAATATTTCCAGTGCAATTCAAATTATAAATATGCAGTCATATTAATTGTTCTGTTACCTTCATTCATGATGACACTGGTAGGTTAATATTTTCATCTCATCTAAATTCATAATGTTGAAGGATATTAATTTTAGGTATTGGTGAGGGTCTGGCAAGATAGCTTAGCAGACTAAGTGCCTGCTTAGGCAAGCACAGGGACCAGGTTCAATTCTTGGCACCCCCTGCCATGCCAGCCCTGCCACCCAGGCTCGCTGAGCTGGCTACCACGTCCTGGCGTAGTGGTGCATGCTTGTAATCCCAGCACTAGGGAGGCTGAAAACAGGAGGATCACTATGAGTCCAAGCTGCATAGTAAGACTCTGTACCAAATACATTTTTTAATAAAAGGTATTTGTCTTTATGCATTTTGTGTTAAACTGAACTAAAAATATCCAGCAGATTATGTATGCCTTATTTTTCAGGGAAATGGGAACAAATGTACTGAAAGAATTTATATACTGTAATCATAGTCATATAGGCAGCTGAGTTATATAGAAATATCACAGGTAGATGTACAGGGCCAGGTCCTCAAAGGACCCATTGTGGAAGGCAAGATACCTTGCAACTGTGGGAAAGACAGGCACCTCTGTTGTGGGTCTGACCTCAAGAGAAAAGGTTAAACAAATGAAGCCACATATCCCCCTAGGAATGAACATCAGGGATTGATTTTCTAAATAGGTATCTATTGCCTTTGAGAAAGCAGGAAGAGTTAATAACCCATTCCCCGTTAGGAAGATTCCCCAATTCCTCATTCAGGCTGGCTCACTTCACCATTGGATCCTGATTTAACCAATTTTACCTGAACAATTATGCTTGTATTCTCATTGGTTGACTCCTGCTTTGTCCCCCCTCATGTAGGAGTTTCCGGTTTCCCACCTTGGACCTGCCTCACCACATGGTTTTGCTCTATAAAAATCCCTATAAAAGGGAGGCCAGGGAGACAGCTCAGTAGAATAAGAACTTGCCTGGCAAGCGCAAGGGCCTGAGTTCAATCCCTGGTTCCACCAAAAAAACCCAAAAAACAAAATCCCTATAAATCACAGATTCCCAGGCAACCCCCTTGGGTCCCCTTCTGTCCTTCTTTGTACAGGAGCTTTCTTTCCCCCAATAAATACATTCTGCTCTTGACTTCTATTGTTCATAAAATTCATTCTTCAGTGCAGAGAACACAAACTCATCCCAGTTATCTTTCAAGTTGGGAGCTTTATTCCCCTTGATCAACAGTGTGAAACTGTCTTGGTAGATAGATGATAGATGATAGATAGATAGATAGATAGATAGATAGATAGATAGATAGATATTAGAGAACAGTCTACAGGGTGTTCACAGTCCCATTACTAGATCAGACTCGTAGTGATCCCCCTGCTTGCTGCCTCTCAAGAGCTGGCATTACAGGCGTGCACCGCCAAGCCCTGTCTCAATTGCCCTCTCACCATACCCTGGGGGCGGGGCTGGCATGGCAAGCCTGGGGATTGAACTCCAGCCCCCGTGCCTGCTTGCAGGTGCTTTAATCTGCTGAGCTATTTGGCCAGCCCTTGAAACTGTCTTATATACTAAATAAAGTGTTTCTTGAATTATGAGAAAGTAATATTTACAACATACAATTTATTACATTAGGTTCAAAATGACTTAAAGACAGGTTATCCTAAATGACTTACATTAAATTAGTAGAAAAATTCAACATTTTAAAATGCCAGTAGCAAAAATAAAAGAATTACGGCCTGTGAGGTAGCTCAGCAGAGTGAGCACCTGCTTAAGCAAGCGCAAGTACCGGCATTTGATCCAGTCTGGCTCTCTGGAGCCCCGAGCTGGCCACCAAGTCTGGGCGTGGTGTGCATGCCTGTAATCTCAGCACTGGGGAGGTTGAAAACAGGAGGATCACTATGAGTCTGAACTGCCTAGTGGGACCTTGTACCAAATGCATTAATAAATAAATAAATAAAAGAATCATAAAGGACATTTAAGATGCTACTACAAAAACTTCACTGTTTCAATCATGCTAAAATTTCGTAGGATAACATCACTACCATCTCATATCTATAGTGTTATATTCATTCTGTGTTCTAAGAAATTTCTGAATACTTATCTTCAAAAATAGAAATTATTTAGATATTTTTCATAGATGTATATATACATATAGAGAGAAAGATAGGTAGTGATATCTCAGCTATAAAATATATTGATTTTTATTTTCAGTTTATTTTTTACATTTTCATCAAGTTCCTTTATTAAAACATTTTATCCTAGTAAGTGAAATTTATTCCATGTGTTACTCTGATTTTAGAATAAAGAAGAATGTTTTTAAGACTCTCACCAGAAGAATGTTGGCCTTAGGGTATATTTGCTAATTGCTTATTATTAACATATATCTATGTCTCTTGTAAATGGTCATGCTTTCTTGCTAAACATAATGTGTTTTTTATTGTGATTTTTGATGTTGTATCTCATTATGTTGCTCAGATTAGTCTTCAATTCTTTGGCTCAAATGATTCTCTTGCCTCAATCTCCAGGGATATGGGACGGCAGATGCTTCCACTATGTTTGGCTGTTATAAAGTAATTTAAAATATTTCCAAGTACTTAAGGTAGAATTAAATAGCAAGGTTTGGGGATTTTTAATAGTACAACTCTGACGTCAGCCATTCCCTAATAGTGGCTAGCAAAAACTGAGAATGTGTAGGATCGCATGTGAGTCTTCCATTTATCTGTTTTCTGATTTTGACCTCGGTTAAACTTTAAAGTTGTAGTCACTTTAGACATTTTCTTAATTTCACTCTACACATTTTAGACTTGCATGAATATCTCATGTCCACTTCTTTATAAATGGGTTTGTTTAGATTTTAAATAAAATTTAAATCAAAGAATGATTTATATATTAAACAAGTGGTATTCTGATGTTGAGCACATATTTTATGTAGCTGGACAAAGAGAAAATAGCTTTTTAACCTCGATTCTCAGAAAGTTCCCAAGGTATTATCAATATATAACAAGAGAAATACAAAGATTGTCTTGAATTTAGTAATATGAAACAGAACTTTAATTTTTCTCTAAGTATCATTGTTTTACTTTTTATTTATTTATTCATTTATTGTTTACATTTTGTACAAGGTCTACAGGGTCTTCAGGGTTTCACTACAAAGATCCGACTCAGTAATCCACCTGTTTTCAGCCTCCCAAGCCCTGGGATTACAAGAACGCGCCACCACACCCAGTCTCAATCGCACACCCTGGGAGTGGGATGATCATGATTTTAAACTTGTAAAGTGCTCTAATGCATGTTTATTATAAATATAATAATGAAATTTCTTTTCTATGTACCAAATTTCACTTTATATATTACTTTAAATTTTTTGTAGACACTTGCAGACTCTCAATTTAATGGTTTATGTTGGTAGAATCTAAGACAATTTTAGAGGAAACGTACATAGAACTGAATCCTCATGAGGATACATATGTGTTCTTGTCCACCCACCTACTCTTGCTCTTCCTGGAAATGTTCTCGCTCATTGACTTTCCTTAGTTTGTACTTGCTATTTGGATATTTTTCAATTTTTACTTTTTATTCATATATGTGTATCTGAAAATTTTACAGAGTTTCACTTGATACCCCACTAATTTTAGTGATCATTTTCTCTTAGTAGATAGTTATTATTTGTGGCAGACAATGTAATTTATTTTTCAAATACTTCTCTTAGCCTCACACCAGACACAATGGACACTCAATAAATTTGAAGAACGGATACTTATTGGAGCTTTATATAAATATATATTTATTTATTTATTTATATATTTATATATATATTTCCCCCCCTTTGGTCTTGATTCACTTACCTCTTGAAGAATTTACCAAAGTTAATGATAGGTTTAATTTCAAATGTGCTAGATATAATTATTGATACATATGGAAATTTTAATGAGGAAAAAAATCAGGAGGGAGATGGCAGAAGTGTCTTTCTGTCTCTGTGAGTAAGCAGGGTAATAAGCAAGAAAGTATATTCTGAAGAAGAAGAGAGATAAAAATCGCTGGGGATGAATAAAAAGAGATGAAGGGAAAATGAAAATGCACTAAGAAACACAAAGGTAACTCAGAGAAATGTCTAGAGAAGTGTACAAGCCACAGCTCCCTTCCCCAGATGCTTCAAGCAAAAGTTGAGCTCGGAGAGTGTGGATACTCCAGTGATTAAAAATAAAATTAAATTGAATTAAAAAAAAAACAGACCAGCAGTCCTAGCCACAGGAAATCCCTGCTTCTAGCATGTTTTAATCAAGGATAGTATCCTCTTCTGGAAGTGACTCCCGCCTAGCAAGCCAGCTTTGCGGAGGAAATTCACTGCTGTACCTGACGCATCTCCACCATTGCAGCCAAGGTCCATCTGGAGTGCTGACATATCATTTGGGACTAAGCTACTCTGGAGAGAAAAAAAGTACAGAATAATTATAATCTAGGAACCCTAGAGACACTGCCGTGTTAGACTGCTGGGAAGAGGGGGAGGTTATCACATACACGCAAAAAGTTTAAGCAGCAGGGAGGTCATGCTGTGGTGGGCACTATGAGCATGGGCACTGTACTGTGCGCAGTGAGAGAAACCCACTGAAGGTAGTTGACTAAGGGGGCTGAGCCTGTTAGTGCCAAAGCCAAAGCCACGAGAAAGCGGAGATCCCGTGCTTGTCCCCTTTAACAAAGATCCCAGCGATCTATTTGCTTTCCTCACTCTGCATCACTTGGGGATTAGACTCAGCTTAAACATTTGCAGTAACCTGGATGCACAGACTGCAAGACCTCTGGAGCGAGGTCTACAAGACGCAAAGCTAGTTGAGGTCAGCATCAGCTATGGCGCTATGGCTGCTCACTTTTAAATGACCTCCGGAATGAATACATGGCTCAGCAGACAATGTTCCATCAACTGGCCTGTTCAAAGGGATGCAAGGGGTAAGAATTACCCTACACACAGCGCCAACCTGTTAGGGAGAAGCAGAGAAGAATTTCAACTCTTCAACCATAGAACTCCTTTTCAAGCACCTGGGCTTCACCATTCCAAGCACCCTGGCTAAGATGAATTTTGGGATCCTGCTCCCTTCTCCCTGCCCTTCCCTGCCTCCTTTCTTTTCCTTCCTTCCTTCCTTTTTTCCTTCCTTCCTTTTTTCCTTCCTTCCTTCCTTCCTTCCTTCCTTCCTTCCTTCCTTCCTTCCTTTCTTCCTTCCTTCCATTTTTTCTTCCTTTTTTCTGTCTTTCTTTCTTAGTCTCTCTCTTTTCTTTTCTTCCTTACTTTGATCCAGCTTTATTTTCTTATGTATTTAAAACAAAAATATTTTTCTTAATTGAATGCTTTATTTTCTTCATTGTTTCTCCCTTTTTCTTTTTCTTTCCTTTTTTAATGTTATCTCTGGTTTTACTTTTTCCAAATCTCTACTTTAGTTTTAAAGGTTTTGTTAAGATTTTATCTTTATTCTTTTCCACCTTTTGAGTTGATTCTATATTATTTTTCTTCTTTCTTTTTAATTTTTATTGCTAACATAGTCATTAGTTTTTACTATATTTCTGTATCTTTGGACTTTGTTGTGACCCTCATTGTTTTCCCTTCTCTGTATACTGCTACCAAGAAGATATTCACATAGAAGAAGAAGAAACAGCCATCCCTATAGAAGCATGGATCTCAATATAAATATATCAAAATATGAAAAATTAATCAACATGATTCCTCCATATGTTCATAGCTATTCACTAACTGAAGGCAGACACTGAAGTAAATGAAATTCAAAAGGTTGATTTTAAATGTGATCAATGACTTCAAATAGGATAAATATAAACAGTTAAATAAATTGAAGAAGATGCTGCAGAAAATGAAAAAATGTTTCAATAAAGCTACTGGGCACCCCTGCAGTGAGCCCACAACTGCCTGCAAGGTACTATGGCATGTGGCAAAATAAAGAGCAAGAGATCAACAGCAATGAAATGTGGATCTGGGGTGACACGTCTTTCATGGAGAAAAAATAGCCAGGAGGCAGGCAGAACTTCAGTATTCATAGACCCCGTTTACATTGAGCAAAGTGGTAAGGGGATTATTGGATGACTGTGAGGGGAGGGGTCATATGCTGAGAAGGAACTTAGGTTGATGAAGGTCACTTTGGTTGATCAGAGGTGGGCAGTGATCTTAAGCTAATAAGAGTTTTATGCTGATGGAGATGGTGTGAGAGATCGCAGGTTAGTAAGAAGTTTGTCTTTCTCCCAGGTGAAACCTTGTTTTCATTACTACTCAGTCCTTAAGGAACCCAGATGTCTTCAACTGATGCAGTCTTACCTGGAGTATCAGAGTGTCACTGGACCATTGTGGACTCAGCTGAATTCAGAGGCACACAGCAATGTGTTTCCATACCACAGCCGGCTTGCCTGCCTAGACCTAGGCCTTGGATAAGCTCTAATTACAATTTCATTACGAAATTATTTTTCCCCAAAATAACATAAAGCTGCCCTCAACATAAAGCCATAGAGAGTCTGAAAAAGAACTGAATTGAAATCTTCAAAATAAAAGTCGCAATAATTTAAGACCCTACAGATGACCTACATCTAGAAGAATAGCAGCTCTTAAAGAAACAGGCAATCCCTTTCATAAAGTAATAGAGAAAAGGAGGATAAGAACTTCTGAGCAACATATACAAGTTTGTGAGACAGAAAATATGAACTCTGTGAATCATTAGTGTGTATAAAGGAGCTGAGGTACAGACAACAGCCACAGGAAACAGACTGAATGGAACAAGGAGAGAAAAGCTCTCAAATCTCAATGAAGATCTGGACCTATAGATCCAAGAGGCACTGACCATCACCAGGAGAATGTTTCCATATATTATACTAAATTGCCAAATTACATAGCAAAGAAACCTTAAAATTTGAAAGAGGGAAATGCCAAATCACTTAGAAAGACAAGCCATTCAGCACAGCAGCAGATTTAATGGCAGAAGCTCTGAAGTCTGGAACAGCATGGAGTAAGACAATTTAAGTCTTAAAATAAAATAACTGATGTTCTGGATTGCTATATTCCACAAACTTATCTTCAGATATGAAGGAGAAATAAAGGCCTTCCAATATAAGCATAAAATAAAGGAATTTATTATCGGTATCCATTAGTGTAGAAGACACTGCAAGAAACAATACACACAGAGAAAATAAGAAAAACACTCTTGCAGTGAGACTTCAGGAAAGAATAAACTGTAAGAGTAGACCATCAAAAGGAAATTAGTAAATTATCAAATGTGATTAACTCAATCTATCAACAGAACTCCAAGATGGACCAAAACTGTCCCACTCACTCTCATCACTTGGACAAAATCCTTAACACCTACAATTTAAAGGAGCAGAGATTTTATTTTGGCTGACAGATTCAATTCATAGTTGGCTGGCTTCAAGTTGGAACCAGGATGGTGCTAGAAGAAAAGGTGTTGAATCCACAAAAGAAACTGAGGAGCCAGAAACAAAAATGTACCTGTAAAGGCCATTCCCTTACTGGTCCACATGCATCCTGGTCCTGCTGCCTTTAGTACTGAGCTTTCCTAGAGGAATCTTCTGATGAATCTGGAACCCCAATGATCTAAAGGCATTTTAAAACTTTGGAGATTGTTTTAGACGTAAACTGTTGCACATATGTGCCTGCCATTAGAGTACATCTCTATGCTTCCTGTACTCTTATTAGTGGTTATGATTTCATGCGCATGGTTGGAATAACTCTTGTTTATACTTGAAAATAAAATGTAGTTAAGAAAGATTAAACATTCAGTTACTTTATCCTACAATGACTGTGACAGCACACACACACACACACACACACACACACACACACACACACATTTAATAAACAATTTCAAAAGCATTAACTATGTTCTGTGCCCCTACAGCTGTATTGAAAAATAGCAAATTAATATCACTATGAGAAAGTTAAAACCTCGACTTACTTCAAACCACTTTTAATTAGCACATTTTGTGGGATAACTAAATGCCAGTGTCTTATCATTTTCATAGCTAATGCTGGTTGTTTTTAATTTTTCCATCTCTCTCCTTAAAAAGGTGATTATTAAATCAATGGAATATAATGTTTCAAATACTTCACTGCAAGAACTGTTTTACCTGTAAAATCTTTTTTTTCACACAAAAAAGGGTTGCTTGTGAGATTAAAATATATTCAAATGTTTCTGTATCTTCGAACTGTGACCTACAACTTTCCTACCGCTACCTTTTGCATTGACCAGCTATTAACAATGCTTCCTGTTCTTAGCCACTTCACCTCTGATTATCCAGAACAATTGTGTCGGTGTAGTCTAAGACAGCCACCCTTTTTTAGGCTCATAAACCATACAATATTCGTTTTCTATCAATGAATTAGAAGGCATTTATTTTCAAATAAATTCTGGTCCAAAGAAATGGTGAGATTTTCCTTGTGTTAGGTAGTGTCTACATCTTATTGGGAGTCAAATTTCTGCCCTGCTATGGGTGACTGTGAATGCCCAGCATGTACCCCTTTACTCAATTTTCCTTTCATAGTGAAGCTGAAAGAAACATAAAGAAAAACAAACCAAACTGAACACAAATCAAACAAAAGCCAAACAAGAATGACACACTAATCATGGCCGTTATTGAAATGCTCACGCTCTTCTCGGGATGAGCCCTGCCAAGTGCAGGCCCCGAAGTTCACCGCTGCGCAGCTCTGGGCCTGTTTGTCCTTCCTTCATGCTCTGGGACTCACTGCTTGGCTGTTGGAGCCCAGGACCTGTATTCATAAAAAGTTCCTCAGAGATCACACATCTTTCTGATTTTCTTTTCTTTCTCTACTTGTTAGCATTTTAATATATTTTTACTTACAGACTTATTCATATTTTTATTTATTCTTAGTCATTTTAAAGTTTGTATATTTTCAGCAATGTGTCCATTTTCATCTATCATATAGTTTATTAGCATAGTATTTCTCATATTCCTAAACATTCCTTCATAATGATTTTTCTTTTTGCAAAGTCAGCACTAATGTCTTCTCTTTCATTTTTTAAATTAATTTTATTGAGAAACAAATAGCAATGAGACAGTTTCAAACCCAATTAGTAGGACAGTTTCAATAATTAATATATTGCATATTGTTGTCTTTGTAGTGGTTTATTCATAGTACATGAAGCAGACATGATATCCTGTCTGAACGCTATTAGAAATCTTTCTTCTCATTGAAATTAAGAGAAAGTAGCTGTGTATCTATCCTAACTATTTTGTATATACAGATACAAAATGGTCCTTCATTTTGCTTAGTTTTGTCAGAGATGGGTATTCTATTGTCGCTTAAATATTGTAGGTACGTGAATTCAGCAAAATAATCCAATACAGCATATTAAAATGGCTTTTCTTTTTGTACCTCATTTTTATACTTTTCTGCTGGATGGTTAAGACCAAGATAAAGCAAGACCTATGTAACAAGAAATGTAAATTTTGTATCTGACAATGTCAGTCAAATGCCCCCAGGATTTTCCCTGAAACCCTGTACTGCGGTTTGTAGATCTTTGTCGGTGTCAGCCATGTGGATGAGTCACGGCCATTGCTTGACCAATTTGCTCTCTGTGAAAACCTGAGAGAATGTTTTCTCTCCATGTGACTCACCTTAGGCACACTTGTTAATGCATTTTATATAGATAAGTAAGGTTAGGTTGATGCCAATCTTTAATTTGGACTAAATAAAAATAAAAATATTTCATAAGTGTTTTGTCAATGGCAGGCAAAGCCCAAGTTTGTAAAATTTCTGTACATTTTGGAAAATAGTAAGATGTTCTGTGACAAGTAATATATCTTGTGACAAGATGGTTATATATTCCTAGTGGACATAGTTTAGAATATCAGAACATGGTAATAAATAGTGACAAGCCACTTAGAAAAGGTAAAAGATCAGGCAATCCTGACCCAACATTGACATTCTTTTCAGGTACTGTATATAATATTCATGATTATAATGAATTCATTGAATTTTTGTTATTTTTCATTTTGATGTGTTTTAGTGACATTTTATGCTAATTTTCTTGTTATTTCTCCAGATTATAGCTTGACAATTGAAATTCTTTTGTTTTAAATTCTGAAACTTTCTTGCTGTATCATTGTATCTTGACCTACTTTATGACATGCTCACTAGTTCCCTGAGGTGAGTCTGGTAGATTTACACTCAGCTACATGCCTAACAAATTCATTTCAAAATTGTGTCATAAACAAATGAGATGTTTTAAAATTCCAAGTCATTAGCAGATATATATGTGTGCATATGTGTGCATGTGAATGTGTGTGTGCATGTGTGTATATGGGTGTGTGTGAGTTTGTAAGTATGTCCTACCCTTACCATGATGTGATGTGATTTTAAGCATTACCTCCTAGAATGTTCTTTTCCTTGGGAAATGTCTCACTTGCATTTTGTGCTGACTCCTGTCAGTGTGACAGGAGAACTAACATTTGCTGGCTAATATGCTTAACACTGGCCAGCGTTTTGACAAGGCGGAGATTTCATTTTACATCTAACTTGCTATTGTGCAGTTCCATTCTTTGTCTAGTCTCTGAGTCTAGCCATTTTCTAGATTACAAAGAATTATTAAATAAATGTTATAGACAACAGCTCAGAGTGGGGTGTGATAGTACATGCCTATAATCACAGCACTTGGGAGGCTGAGGGAAGAGACTTGTGAGTTGGAGGCCAGCGTGGAACACATAGAAAAATCTTGTCTCAAAAGAGAAACAAGCAAAGAAAAAGCCTAGCCAATGGCTCAGTTTCAACTTTTTCAGTATTGTATTTATCCTTTTATTGAAATTATTACAAGAAGTACAGATACTGATGCACAGTATGTGTCTTATGCAGTTAAAAGATAGCTGTACCCAACCAGTAATTTTACTAAATATTTATTGAGTATATGCCAGACGCCAGACATAGGTCTTACCTGCTGGATGTGAATACATGTATCAAAGCAGCAATACATCTGACCCGGGAAGGCTGCATGCTAATGCAGCAAGACGGATCTCACACAAGAAAGAACCCAATATGTGATGAGGTAGGTGATGCACAGAGAAGCAACACATTCTGATGCAGCTTTGCATTGTTAACTATAGCAGCCACATGAGTTTTTATGAGAAGATGGTTTCTGATCAGGCACGGATCTCCTTTTCTGCAGTGAGAGCCACTGCTCATGCTTCATTCTGAGTTCTGCTCTTCCAAGCTTGGTCCCTTTTTTATAAGTTTACCAATGTTCTTTTGGCTTAAAGAGAAAGAACAATGTTAGAAATAAGACACATGTCATACATGAGTTATGGAGCCAACCTGCTGACCCAAATGTTCTCGACCCAGGTGCACAAGCACGGGAAAACAGACCCACTCAGCCAAGTGGCCAGGGTTCAGTTCCAGTGCCTCTTATAGGTACAGCTTAACTAGCAGTAGGAAGTTTCAGTGAGGACAAACTGCTGTCCAACTTGTAGCTTCATAATTGGAAATCAGATAAAGTTTTGCTATAGCAAAGCTTTTCAAATATCAACTCTATGCCCCTCTAGAACATTCGCAAGTCAGGCATGGTGGGTGTGACTCTCATCTCATCCCTGAGAAGCTAAAGCAGGAGGATCACTGTGACTTCAGGATCAGCCTGACCTACACTGTGAGACTGTCCAAAACAAACAAATAAACAAAGACATAACAGCCCAGGTCTGCAATCTAATCTGTACTGAGGTCCCTACTGCTAGGAATGATTTTACTCCTACACTTCCTTTGGACTTCCATGGCTAAGAGTACCCTCTCGGTGCCTGAAAATTTCATTCTCTTCTCTTTTTCATCTTTTGGTTATATCCACTCATTTATAATAATACAGATTTTAGTGCTATTGGCAAGTGGTTGAGGCTTCAGGTATGAAACTTTGAAGTGATAAGGATTTATTTCTGAATCTACTTTAAAGCCCATCATAAGTCACCTTGGTTAGAGCAAAGTTTGCAAAGTGTTCCCGATGTGTTTAATCTTAATCTGAAAACCATTCAAAAGAAAAATCAGATGCAATATATTAGACACTTTTAAATGATTTATTCCATTTTCCTAATTCATAGAGACTAATATTGTGATAAGGCAATAGCAAAGTTTATATTGTTACAGACAATAACAAGAAATCAGCTCCAGGAATCAAAGTCTGGAGAGGTCGGGGCTCACGTGTCGCTCTCATTTTTCCTTTGTAGCTCTAGTGACCTGAACTGGGAGTGTGACGTAAGGAGCTAATCATCCATCCAGAGTGCAAGGTATTGCTGAAAAGATGAATTTCAAGTGACCGAACAAAATGAAGTCACCAGTTTCGGTGTTAGACAAAGACCTCACCACAAGTGATTTCACTTATGCTGCATGTTCTTCAAGCCTCCACTGCAAACATTTGTACATGAGAGTTGCAGAATCCTCTCCCAATTAAGATCTATGGAACCTGCAGAAATCCTTCCTCAAGGGATGTTAGACACACATTGATGTATAAAAGAACTCTTTTCCACTGGCTAGATGGGAAGAAAATTTCTCCTCTGAAAGGGATAAACAGGATTTTGATTTTAAAGATAAGGAAAGACTCTAACCTCTTTTTCTAAAATTTCCTACCAAACTGGCTTTAATATGGTCAAAATAAAAAATGTGGACCAAGTTGAAATGAAGAGTTACTATCAAGTCCAACAAATTCCACACTTCATGCTTTTTCATTTTCTAAAGGAATCTATTCCATTTTTATTGATAATTAATTAAAAATGTCTTTACAATTTGAAAAAAGCCTTGAAGCAAGTTTTGCGTTATTGTGCTGTTTTATTTTCTTTAACCATACCTCATAAAGACCATGTAGTTTCAGTTTGTGTTTTTAGTATGGATGGTTAATTTATTTTTATACCTCCAAGAAAAACTTTAACTGAGTAACTCATCTTTTATCTTTCACTCCTAAAAACAATCACTGGCTTGAAAAATACTTCTCTATAAGAAAATTTGTACAATACAATTTCTATGAATAAATCCTTCAAGACTCTATCTCCATAGAAGTGAAATGAAGAAAACATTTAAGATTGTTTTTCAGAAATTGTATCGTCATTCAGTTTAGCTAGAAGTTCATACTCCTACATACTTAAATTTCAATTCAGATAGAAACTCTAAGCATATACAAGCCAGTTCACACTCTGAAAGATCTAAGAGTGCACTGAATTCAGAATTTCATCTCTTAAAGTCCTTTTATAATTTGCTATGCCTTTTTTGTTGCTGTTGTGTTTTTTGAGATAGGATTTCACTTTGTACTGCAGGCTGGCTTTAAACTTGCTACGTAATGCAGGTTGGACTCTAACTCTCTACAGTTCTCCCATCTCAGCCTCCAAGTACTGGGATAACAGGCATACACCACCAAGTCCAGCTTCCTAAACTTTGCATTTTATTTATTTAGAGAAACCAGATGAACAACTTCATTTGGCCTCTCAAGAAAGAGATGGATATGAAATAAACTAGATGGGGATGAGCTCAAACAACGAAGATGTTCTGATTCTTTTAAAAACCAGCCAGCAATTCTAAGTCAAAGTTTCTTGTCAACCAAATGGATAATTTTAATTTATGTCTTGTATAAACCATTATTACTTTTGCTATTCAGACCAAAGCATGTTCTGTTGAGTAAAACAGTGATCACAATAGCAGAAATAGGTTTTAAGCAATTTGAGAATAGACCTGACTAATTGGCTTGGAGGACATATTTTCAGCAATGAGACATAAATAAAAATTACAGCATCAATATGACAAGATGTCTTCACATATCATAGAGAAGAATGTTACAATGCAGGAGCTGCTCACTTGTTTGAAAGTTGAAGATAGTTTGCTTCCCTGAAATGCAAATTATTCTACAGAAAATATCCTTCAACTGTTGGGTTGAAGGACTTCAGCATTTCTACAAATAGATATGCCTCATTTCTCATATAGCCAGTGTTTTTTTTCCATGAGAGACTGCACTATATACTTATTTAACAGTAAAGTTAGAAGCACCTTTGGAATTCCCTAGTACTAGCTACTTTAACACACTGGCAGGGTTAGTTTCACTGAACACTGAAATATCACACAAACTTATACAACGTTATTTGGACCAGATAACAATGACTGGTACTTTCCACAATAGGTCACATGCATAATTTCCAGAGCCAATGGTTACAGTTGAGAGTGACTGCATTTCTCTTATGTATTTATTTCCTAATTTATAATTTTTTCAAAGGCTTCAAGTTCTGTGAGTTTTAAGATATTATGATCTACCCAAGTGATCGGGCAAGGATGTGACCACCAAGGTCTTATGTGTTAGAGTTGTCACCAGCCCATTTGTTCTTGGGACCTAGTAGAAATTTTAAGGAGCAAGTTGAGTGCAAAGATGTTGGATCATTGGTGTTGTGCCTTTGAAAATGGCCCTGGACTGTCCCCCTGTCTTAGTTCCAAACTGCTGTGAAGTAAAGTGGCTTCTTTCACTATGCAGCCCTCTAGTGCGTATGTGTTACCCGAGACCCAAACCCATGGGGGCGAGTGACAATAAGACAAGATACCTGAATCTGTGAAGCAAAGTGTAACAGTGCTCTTTCCATGCTCATAATCACAGGTACTTGGCACAGTTACAGGAAGCTGACATAGAAAGTTGGTACTGAGCAGTGGGAGTACTGCTGGAACGCTACCTGATAGCATGTGGAGAAGCTTTTGAAATTGGCTTTTGGAAAGAGTTTAGAAAAATTTCCAGATGTCAGCTAGAGAAAGCCTCAAGTTCTGTAAGCAGAGATCAATGCACAGTTCTCAGGAGACAGGAACCATGACAGAAATGAGGACAGTAAAGGTTATGCTTATGGCCTTTCAGATGAAAACAGGAACCTATTCAGAACTGGAGTAGAGGACAACCGGGTTGTATGAGGAAAGGTAGCTGGCTACATTATCTTCACGTTCTGGGACTGTGGGAGATGCTCTTAAAGGTGATGTGTTAATTAAGCTGGCAGAGGAAGGTCGAGGCAACTCAGCATTCCAGAGGCAGCCTGGGTGTCACTCACCACTTTTACCCCAATCTACCTCAAGAATGAGAAGCGAAAAGGAGCTGAGGAGAGCTCAGAGGCTGAAGTTTGCCAAAACGGGGAGTGTGCTTACAGGTGCTGCCACCAAGGGTGTGGCTGTTGGAGATTAGCACCATCAGAACAGAGGGAGACACTTTACAGTGCCTGAGACGACTTCTGGGCACCTAGGAATCAGACTGTACACAATTTCAGGCTTAAAGTTGGAAGATATAAACCCATATCAAGTACTTTGATTTGAAAGTAGAGACTGGAGGACCTGAGAATTGTATTTCTGGAAGTTACGTTGCAGCTTCACCCACTAAGGCAGAGTTCCCTGCCACTGAGGCTTGAGTGGCTCCTTACAGCCTGTGACAGGGACAGAGTGTCATGTCACCCATGTGATGCTAGGTGAGTGGTTGGTGTCAGTGTAGCAGTGTTCTACAGAATGGCTTAGGGGAGAGTCAAATTTAGTAGGATTTCTAGACTTGTTCCAGAAAGCTGTGTGGTCCTGAGGAAGTTATTAAAATGCACAGGCTGGGCTGGGAGATAGCACCGTGGTCTAAGCACCTGCCTGGCAAGCACAAAGAGTTAATTTTGATCCACAGTATTGTGTGCCCTGCCGGCCTTGGAATCCCAGGAGTACTGTGCTGCCCCGAAACCAGGCATGGTGGCGCATGCCTGTAATCCCAGTTCCAGGGAGGCTGAGACAGGAGAATGACTACAAGTCCAATCTGTGTAGCTAGACCCTGTATCAAATAAAGAAAAAAACTAAAAAAATTTTAAAAACAAAACAGGGCCAGGGAGATAGCCCAGTGGAATAAATGCTTGCCTGGCATGAACAAGTCCTGAGTTTGATTCCTGGTATCATCAAATAAATAAATAAATAAACATAAAATAAAAACAGCATTAAAATTCACAAGCTTTACTTCTTTCTATATTAGCACAATTAAGCAGCATAGTTGAATATTTACCAAATGTGAATTTTCCTGAATCACTATAACTTATTTAACTATGTATGAATAAGATCTAAAAGTGATTTTTAGGTTGTCATGAAAATAAAATAATCCATATTTACTGTGCTAGCAAGATTTCTTGTGCTTTTTAAAACATATCTCATTTTCTTTATAGGAGTGAATTTTTGTGTAGCTTCATAATTGCAGTAAAAATATTTCACCTAATGTATTTAGAATCACACCATTTAATCTCTTTTTTTGAGAAGCAATGCATTAGATGTGAACATACTACTCGTGTAGACAAATCTTGGACTTACATTGGTCACTTAGAAGTTACAGATAATAACTAAGACCTTGTCTATTCTACACCTGATTTTAATTTCTCTGCTACAGCAAAGTACAAGATGCAAAATTGTCATGTAGAAAGTGTCACAGGCATCCCAAATAGTGGGTGGATGTGTTGTCCTCATTCTCTCCAACTGAACAACTTATTTTTGAAATTCTGGGGAAGAATCCAAACTGTAATTTGACAAAAGAAAGTTCAAACTATAATTTGACAGAAGCCTTTTTACGTCTGTCTTCATCATAGGAGGAAATCATTCTTGCTATGAAACTTATAGTTAGGAATAAATTATTTCATTAAACATAAGTATAACCTTGTGGGGGTTTTGCATGTGGAAATTAAAATGCTAGTTTTCATAGTATTGTGAGTATTATATTATTGTGGGTGAGAGGCTGAAATATATTAAATAGCATATCAACTATATGTTACTTATTTTATTTTATGTATTTGGTACAGGGTCTTACTATGCAGCTCAGACTTGTGGTTATCCTCTTGTTTGAGCCTCCCCAGGCCTGGGATTACAGGGGTGCACCACCAGGTCTGGGCTTGGTGCCCCCTCAGCGTGCCCTGGGCAGGGTGGCAGGAATCAAACCCTGATCCTTGCACTTGCCTAAGCAGCTGCTTAGACTACTGAGCTATCTCTGTGGCCCCTATATTACTTACTTTAGGTGATATGATCTCACCTGGCTTCAAATGAATTACTAATACGATTATGATGTTTACCCAGACAGATGTTAACTTAGTTGAAGAACATTAAAATTTATGTAAAAAACATAACATCTGTTAGTCATTTTACTGGGAAAGACAAATAATAAGTAGATTTCTAATAATTAAATTAAACAGCTCCCTAGAATACTGGTTAATTGTTTATCTATGCCCATATTTCACAAGTAAAAATGCAAATTGCTCACAATGGCTATAAATAATACGTGGGTTTAAAATATTCACATGGTATTTGGGGAACTGAAGAACAATTAGAGAGTTTGTAAATCTGTTTATTTTATAGGTAAGTAACTTCTTCAAGAAGACATAGCCAGATCATATTAAAGCTAAATTTCAAGTTCAATTCCAGGTTGATTTCAATTCTGTGCCAGTTCCTGGATGATTTCCACTACTTTCAGTCTATTACTAAAGAATAAAGAAGAGGAAGCAGATGTTGGGGAAACAAAGAACATTAAATGCAAAACAAGAAAAGAATTCAGATGAAAATATGCATCAAAGACAGAATTTCCTTCCACCACGTGAAGACTAAACGAAATGTCCAGGCTTCCTTTCTCCTGGAGGAGTAATGCAAAAGACTGGCACAAATCACATCAATAACATCGCGACCACCAAAGATCAGTTTCTGCTTCCTTCAGCTCTTATTCTGGTGCATAATTTTAGTTTTAACTTTTGCATTCTCTCCTCAACTCTTTTGCATTTAACTTTAGCACTCCCTTCTTGTAGATAATTCTTTTATTAAGCTTTCAGTGATGTAAATGATTTTAAACTGAATGCCTAATTACATCCTTATTTTTGAGGAAAGTCTTAATTTTGGATATCTGATGTTGTTCTCTCCTTTAAAAACTGTATCTTCTAATGTATGTTTGTCACTCTCCTCTCATATCTTCAGTCTAAATGTATCATTCTCTGTATTAGTTATTACCTTTAACTAATGGAAAGTCTAGGAAGTTTGGCCCTAATCATTTTTATTTCCCTCCACTGTATCAAAAGATCTCATCCCTTTCATGGCTTCCATCTCCTTCTCTATACCAAATCCACAATGTACCAAAATACCTCAGTTCCAAAACACTTCTGTTTGCAAAAGGAAGCATTCAACAAAATATCTCTTCTGTTCCCTCCAACTCAATCAGGTGATGAACATAAATAAGAATGAGGGGCCAGGGAGATAGCTCAGTGGCTTAAGTACCTGCCTGGCAAGAGCAGGGTCCTCAGTTCAATCCCTGGTAAAAAAAAAAAAAAAAAAAAAAAAAAAAAAAAAAAAAAAAAAAAAAAAAAAAAAAAACACTAGAATAGGAATGAGGATGTTTTCCCTGAATCTTACCATCTTCCCCAGAATCCTGGATCAAATTAAGTTCATGAACCAAGGTAGACTTATATCGTTATTCCAAATTACTGTTTAATATATGCAAATTGTAATATTTAATTTCTTCCTTGATTTTATATGTGATGCATTATTAATTCAAGAGGGTATTGTTTATTTCCATGTTTGCATAATTTCTGAGGTTTCATTTACCATTGATTTCATTGCAATTTGATCTGATAATATGCATATGATAATTTTGATTCATTTACCCTTGTTGCAAAAAACCCCACAAAACTTTCTTTAAGGGGCTGGGGAGATAGCTCAGTAGAATAAACATTTGCCTGGCAAGCACAGGGTCCTGAGTTCAATCCCTGGTGCTGAAAATAAAAACAGAAACAAAAAAATACCTTTACTTCAGCATGCTTTATGGATAGCATCAAGTCTATTTTAGAGAAAGTTCCATGTACTGCTGATAAGAATGTACGTTCAGTTCCATAGAACACTGAGAAGTTACTTACTAACTCTATTGATTTGAAGGTTTGTTTCAACTCCAAATACTTCTTTGTTAATTTTCTTGTGTATTTGATCAGTGTATTTGTGAGAGTGGGATACAGAGGTCTCTCACTATAATTGTGTTGGTCATTCTGTAATTATTTCATGTCCAGTAGTGTTTATCTTTAGATGTTGGGCATGGCAGTGTTTGGTGTATGTAAATTTATAATTGTTGTCACTGCCTGTTGGATTGGTCTCTTAAGCAATATATAGTGATCACTTTGCTTTTTTCATCAGTTCTTGAGGTCCATCTTTTCTGAAATTAGCATAACTACTGCTTTTGTTTTCAGGTTCCTGTTGTAAGGAATATTGTTTTCCATGCTTGTGTTTTCAACCTGTGAATTTCTTTTTGAGTTAAATATATTTCTGCATAGAGTACATCATTGAGTATTGATTCTTTGTTTTCATTTTTAATTCTTGGACTACCTGATAAGAAAAATTAATCATGGAATGATAGGAGATATGAGTAATATGATTATCAGGCTCATGTTGAGGAAAAGTGGTAGTGTTAATGCTGTTGCTGCACCAAATATTATGACATTCAGAGGGCAGGGCATTGATTCACAAAGTTTCTACCACTGATTTCTTATGACTGCAGGCTTAATCCTGGAAAAAAGAACTTCCTTCTCTATGACTGTTAGACTTCACATGTTATCATCCAATCTCATGGATTAAACATATGTTATACAGTATCTTTAAATATCTTAAGTATCTAGTGAGACACATTTCCCTTGAAGACTCCAGCTATCACTTAGAAATTCATACTTCTAGTAGTTTACACCCCCACAGAGATATCTTATTAGTGTCTTAGTTACTTTCTTATTGTTAGGGCACAATACCTGACACCCACAACTTCAAGGAGGAAAGACTGATTTAGGCTGAAGTTTGTTGAGGTTTCAGTCCATAGCCAGCAGGGTGCAGGGCAGGACAGCATGGCAGGGGGCATGGCAAAGGGGAGCTGCTTTTGCATGGCATCAGGAACAAAGAATGAGTAAAAGGGGGAGCAAGGAGGAGTTAAATCCTTGCAGTGCATGCCCCCAATGGAATCCAATCAGCTCTCACTTCCTAATAGCAAATATGGTATCCTCTGTAACATGGTCACCTTCCCAAAGCCTCTCCTGTAAGTTCATGAGGCTTTGGGGAACATTTCAGAACTAAGCCATAATAACTGGCATCTTAAACTTCATGTTTTCCAAATCAGATGTTTCCTTTTATTTTTTTCTCTCAAATCTAGTCCTTCTCCAAGGGTTCCCAACTCTGAGATTCCTCTATCTACTCAGTTCCTCCAGTGCAAGGCATTGGAAACTTGTTTGAGGTCATTGTCTCATAGCACACATTCCACCCATCACGTTAAGTATAAATTGAATTCATCTCAGGGAAATGTTTTTCTTTCTTTCTTTCTTTCTTTCTTTCTTTCTTTCTTTCTTTCTTTCTTTCTTTTTTTTTTTTTTGGCAGAACGAGGGATTGAACTCAGGCCCTTGCGCTTGCCAGGGAAGCACTTATTCCTCTGTCATCTCCCCAGCCCTGAATTCATCTCACATCTGCTCTCTTGCATATATCTCTATGGCAACCAATAAGTTATTTATTTATTTAGTACAGGGTCTCACCACATAGCTTGGACTCATAGTGATCCTCCTGTGTTCAGCCTCCCAGCACTGGGATTACAGGTGTTTACCACCATGCCAGGACTTGTTCACTGGCTCAGCATGCCTGGAAATGGCCCGTGCAGCATATGGGACTAAGGATCACACCCTGGTCCTTGTGCTTGCCTAAGCAGGTGTGTAGTCCCCTGAGCTATCTCAGTTGCCCTCAGCCCTTTGAATTCATGCTGCTCCATATTGCAAATAGATATGGGAGCACCATTCTGACTGGCATCCCTCCAGATCTTGGATCCTTAAAGTCTAAAGTCGTTGTGATCTTTTCAATATAAATTTGATTGCGTTAAATTTGGGAGTTCCAAAAAGATAGTTTATTCTTAGCAATCTATTTAAAGAATTTGTCACTGGGAAATGTTGGTTCTGCCTTCTTTCCTGCTTGAACTGCATCACTGCCATCATTTCCAGTAAATCACTTCACAAGTATTATGTGTGAACTGGAAGTAACATTGTCAGAATGCAGGTGTGTTACCAGAGATGCTTTCTAGACTTCCCTAAAAGTATCAATAATTGATCATTGAAAATGAGCTCATTCCCAATATAAGATTATATTTGTCTCCCAAAGTAGACCTGTTTATGTCTCAATTTCCTTCATTCTCTTCTTCAAAGATAAAGGTAAAATTGCTCTTAAAAGCCCGCAATGCTCACAATCAGGAAGAATTCACAGATTGGACTGAGCAGCTAGCACAATAGCCCTATTTGCTTTATGATTTGGTCATTTGAGCAATATGTGTTCATGAGTGCGACACTTTATGTCGTAGGTCAGACGGTTCACTTACTTGCCACTCACTTCACTTCAATTCTTTCTCTACGCCTCCACCACCACCACCGCTATGGGCAGTGGCACCAGGTTGGGTTCCTTGAAAGGTCTTTTGGCAATAACAGAAGGTGAAGATAGTTCAATACATTGTAAGGAGAATTGGTTCCATATTTTATTAACATTATACTCAGACTGGGAAGGTTTGCCGGCTTTGAAAAGCAATATGAAAGGTAATGTGATGTTCTGACTTCCTACTGTAGAATTTACAAAGCTCCTTTTGTTTGTAACTCATTGTTACTTTCAGCATTTATGTTTCAAAGGTTTTAGACTGCTCCTTAGAGTTTGGAATTTATCTGTCCAGAACATTACAATGTCATAAAAAGGGGAAAAAATCCCCAAGTTCAAACTCCTATTTTCTATAATAAAGGCATAAAAATCCCACAGAACTCATTCTTCATGGTGGAATTGTGCGCCCCACAAGCTGAGTCGAAGGACAAAGAGCTGCACACATCTCCTCTCCCTCAGTTCCCTGCAGTTTTCATTTTCAAGCAATCACTACAAAGTTTTTTCCAGTTACCAAGATGAATACAGAAAAGATTTAATTCTCCAAGGCATTGCAGTGTAAAAAAGTTGTATCACTTGAATAACTAATGCAGACCTTAATGTGATATTCAACTTTATGGTTCTAGTTTAAACAGAAAGAAAATAGACAAATTGCACTAGAATACATACTAAAATGTACTTGACACTTCGTCGTATGAAGTAATCTTTCAAATGAAAACAGAAAAGGTAGATGCCGTTTCATGTATGAGGGTTGCCTGATTTATGACAATGTCTGTGTCTATCTGCAGTAAAATAATACTAAACAGAACCAAAACAACATGAAGAGCTGATTCTTCTCAAATAATAAAATACAGTCCCTCAAATTTCATCTCTGCTTTTATATATGCATAAAATCATGAGGATCTCTAATTACAAAACAATTATAAAGCATCATTTTTTGTAGTTTAGGGATCGGAAACATTTTAAGACTTTTAAATGCTTATGTTCCAAGTGGTCATTTTTTAAAGCTATGGTGCTTTCAGAAGAAATTATTAACAGTAAATTTCTATTAGATAAGAATATCTCCCTTCCCCAAGTACTTTTTGTAATAAATATTTCAAAATAAAAAGTTTTCTTTAACCAAATGCATAAAAAACAATAATTACATTATTTTTACATTCTTTATAATTCACCAACTCAAAGGGCAAGAAAGAGACTTGGATATACATGTGTAAAAGTTGCTACAAATAATCACTCATGTTATAAAAATATAACTAAACTATTTTATAAATCTAATAAAATTAGATCATAGATCTTACAAAATATAAAATAATGGATATGTAGCTTTTCTGGTCTTGCAATGACAGCTGCAGCATAGTGCAAATATTCCTAAGTAGAATCCTTGAGTTTAAAATCTTTGCAGTTTTCTGTTCAATTACAATAGATGGTCTAGTTTGCCAATTTGGTCTTTAATGTACAAAAACAATTTCTCCAAAACATATGCCATTGAAATGAAAGGACTAACATGTAAAAGCATGAATTAAATATAAAACTTAAATCACAACCTGTTGTCCATGTAAAATGAATAAATTCATATAAAATTTATAAAAACCATTAGAAATGTTATAGAATTTCACTAAATAAAGTGATGGGAATTAAAAAATGGTTGTTATTTTTGATATTGTTTTCTTCACATTAGTTGTTCAGATTACCAGATATAAGCATGCAAAAGTGGTCCATGTAAAAAAGAAAAGTATTAATGAATCCTTTCAACAGACCAGGAGAAGTCAGCAGCATATTATTCAAGCTGCCTTGCATTTGTGTGTACATATTTTTTGCTCCCTTCTCCACATCTTAATCCTTCTCTTGTCTCCTTTCCCAGAGGATTGGAACCTAATTCCCACCTGTAAAATGTCCACTTTTCTATTTCCTATTATGAACCTTTTGTAAGATAAAATTATTTAAGAGTTAGAGGTCCAGAAGCATGCAGACAGTTGGAAATTTAAATTAGTACTATGTAGTCATGAGACATGGATTCGAGAGAAGACAGTCAAGAACTAGACAGTCCACAGGCCAATAATTTCTATTAATCTTGAAATTTTACAGCTTTCTGGTTTATTTATTGTTTGTTTGTTCATTTCTTTTGTTTGAGACAAGGTTGCACCGTACAGTTCAGGCTAGCCTTGAATTCACTATGTAGTCTGGACTGGCCAACTGATGTTCCTGCTGCCTTAGCCTCCAGTTGCTGGATTACAGACAGGTGCCACCCTGTGCAGTTTCTAGTTTTCTTATTTCTAACCTTGGAAATACTGCTTCAAATACAACACTTGATTCTGCAGAAATCCATGACTTTAAACTATATTACATCAGATTGTAGGAAGAGAAATTTTCAGGAAGGTGTTTTAAATCCCTACAGCAGTCGAAAGCATCGCATAACAAAGTTCATCTTTGAGTCTCATATTGTAAATATCTTGTCCTTCCTACGAAAACTTTTAACCAAATCAGACGAAGTACATTGGTATGATTTTTAAATTTCTTTTCTGTTATTATCTCTACCAATCTACTGCAGCTTTCATTTATGTCTCTATCCAATGGAACCTTAAGAACACAAACACTGGCAAGATAGCTCAGCCAGATTGAGCTCTCACTTAGGCAAGCGCAGGGACCAGGGTTCAGTCTCCAGCACCCCGTGCTGCACAGGCCCAGCCTTTGGGTATGCTGAGCCAGTGACCAAGTCTGCGTATGGCGGGGCGCACCTGTAATCTCAGTGCTGGGGAAGCTGAAGACAGGTGGATCACTACGAGTCTGAGCTGTGTAGTGAGACCCTGTACCAAACACACAAAATTAAGAAAAAAAAAGAATATAAAATCTGGTCTATACACTATAAACTATAAACTGTATTCTTATTGTTAATTGTACAGACTTTACTTTCTTTAAAGGTACTAAATTTATAAAATCCATACATTGGGCCAGATATATAGCTCAGTGGCACAAGTGCCAGCCTGGCAAACGTAAAGTCCTGAATTGATTCCCAGCACAATAATGAAAATAATATTCTATACTTTGCATTTGATATGTTAGAGAGGAGCATTAAGAACACCATACCCACTTGATTGATTTAATCACTCTGCCAGAAAAAGAAACTAAACTATAATTTATAAAGTAGCCATTGCTTTCTAATAGATTTATTTGAAAAAATATCCATTATATTCTAATAAATTTGTGCATTCATTTTCACTTAATGAAACAGATGCATTTCAGGAAATCAAATTACTATAATATGCATTCTCTTTCTGAAATTACTTCCGCTACATAATTGGAGATTTATTTCTATGTGAAACAAGGTTTTAATAGACTGCATTAAACATATCAAATATGGAAGCAATTAATATAATAGTCACATGAAATACTGGGATGGAAGGATTATTAAAAATGTTTATCAACTTTTTTTTGTGTTTGTGTATGGTACTGGGAATGGAACCTGGGACTGTGTGCTTGCCAGCCAGGAGCTTATACCACTGAGCTGTCTCCTGAAACCTGTTGATGAGTTTTTAGACAACAAAAATATCAAGTCTTTGAAAAGTTTTCAAAAAAGTATAACTGTATATAACAGGGAATCACTAACTTAATCAGGTTGTTCTCGACTTGAGACCCATTTTCCTCAGCTTCCCAAAGTCATGGGTGTGTACCACATAGACGGCAGGATGCTGCCAACTTTGTAGATTGGGAAAATGCCCTATACAGTGGTATATTTTCCTTTTGCTGAGACCTATGCCATGCCTTTTGTAAGATGAATGTGTAGAGCACATTGATTAATGCCAACCTCTGTAGAATTTTCTTCTAGTTTGATGAAAGATTCCTTGTTTAGTTCTATTATGTAAATAATGATGATGATGACAATGAATATGATGATGATGACGATGGTGGAAATAATAGAGAAAAGTTGAACATGCAATCTCAGTTGCCCCATCGTTAAGAGAGATGGTAAATAGGAGAAGCAGAGGCAGATGATCTTGACAAGCTAGAATGCTTAGTCAAGTAGGAGAGATTAGAGCCGGGGAATTGGCTGAGCAAGTGCTGTGACCTGTCACTCACAGAGACCCGGGGTGAGTGCACACAACCCGGAGCCCAGCGTGACTCTGGGGCCCTGTCCTGGCAGCCATCTGGAAGTGCTGCCTTCACATGGCTGGACACCTGGTGGGCCTCTGATGGGACAATCTATCCCTTACGTCAGGCCAAGGCCTGGGAAAGACGGAAGAGCCCCACTGCTGAACTCACGGCCACTGTGACCCTCCCAGTGCCTAAACTCTCACTGTGCAGGGCTTGTTTCTTTTCTACCCTCAGCAAATGTACACCCTCCCTGTCTTTTCTACACGTTTTGTCTAAATCTTTGTTCAGAACACCAGGAATCCAAAAAGAATGTCCTTTGGACCCAAAAGCCAGTAATAGGAGGAAGAAGATCAGTATGACTTGTACTACCACAAATGAATTCTTAAATTTAAATATCAGTTTTGGAAACAGAGAAGGGATATATCTGAAAATACAGTTAGACCCGAGATTAGTGTGGAACCTCAGGGCGAGGCAGTCAGTGTGAGCACACTTGGCACAGCGTGGGGTCTGGGCGGGGGTAAGATGGGCAACAGCCCTTGCCCTTTATTTTTTGTTCTGGGCAGCCAGCAAACAGGCAAGGCGCACATGGCCTCCTTACTTGGAGAAAGTTTGACATGAGGACATGAGACACAGGAGCCTGGGATATAGCTCAGTGGCACAGGGCCAGCCTGGCAAGTGAAAGGTCCTGAGTTCCTTCCTGGTGCAAAAAAAAAAAAA
>NW_004524642.1:5666658-5668386 GCF_000260255.1 Octodon degus
AAAAAAAAAAAAAAAAAAAAGTTAAACGTTTTGTGTGCTGTGATTTTTAACCCCAATTCCAAATTGAAAACTGAACACATCATTATCAGTTGAAGAGAGTTTAGGGAAATGATATTGCTTATAAACCTTGACAGAATCTGACCTAATATTTCTACTAATGTACAGTGTATCAGAGTTCATTTACCAGCCTCTAAGGGCCTTTGCTCCACCACTAGGCTGAAAGAAGACAAAAGCAAAGTCCTGAAGCCAAAAGCCCTCATAGGTCACCCACAAACACACACTCTTCTAGATTGCTAACTAAAAGGTAACAGAAAGGAGCTGCCGGAAAGGGAAGATAAGAGATAAGATAGTAATAGTGTGTCTCAAAGCTCTGAACTTCAAAGAGAGGAAGGTGAAAGGGGAGAAAAGAAAGCAAAGAAAGGGGCTGATATCCTCTGGAGGGGACTGAACCAAAAAGAGCTTATTTAAATGACTCTAGGTTCATTGCTTGTTTATTTTCTTTTTCTTCTTTTTTCTTTTTAATCCTGGCCTAATTTAAAATACAACTTTGGTGAAGGAGATTTTTCCAATTAACATATTTATTTTAAACTTTGGTAGGGCCAGGGAGATGGCTTAGTGGAATAAGCGCTTCCCTGGCAAGCGCAAGGGCCTGAGTTCAATCCCCGGTTCTGCCAAATAAATAAATAAATAAACTTTTCCAAAGTATCAAGCAAATTTGATTTTTATTTATATTTAGCAAATTAATCATTTGTCTGAGATGTCCTGAGACTTGTTTTAGAAGTCAAAGAGGTTGCTATTCTCACAGAATCTCAAAAGCTACTGAAAACTTAATAATCAACCAAGAAAATGATGCTGCTATGCCAAAGAGCCTGCTAGGTGGCCAAAGCATTAGAGGGGAATTGCCGCGACTTCCAATTAGCTGGCCTCAGATGCTCAGCTGTTGCTCATGGTGTCTTACCTAATGAATAGCTCTTCTACAGATGGTGAGAAAATGGGGAGTCTTAATTGCCACGAGGCTAAAATTAACGACAATCATGAGCAAAGCTGGGGAAAGAATCCAGCATAATATACAACATCTATCAAGGAAAGGAAGCAGAATATTACTTTGATCAAGTATACTGTAAAATAAATGGAAAGAATCACACTTTAGGTACTATGAAACTGCATGAAATTCGATTGGTTGTAAGACAAAATATTCATAGAAGTGGACATAGCAACTTACAAACTACTCTCTTAGTTTTAATGTGATTCCTGAATGTGTGTTGACATTTATATTTATTAGCCAATTCTCAAAACTTTCTCAGAAGCAAATGTGATCTGCTGATCATATTAACAGCTATAATATAGTTTAAGTAACAAATTGACATCAACAATTTAACTATACAATTTTTTCTTTTGTACCATTATAATTCATGATTTGACAATGGCTGCTGTTGTTTCTCATATGACCTTGAATTTTTAAAGTAAGCCAACACTTGGCAAAAAAAAAATCATATAATGATAGCAGTGTGCAGTATGTGTTGCATCATGACATTTTTACAAGCAGCTTAAAAGTCAGTGATATGCAATTAAAAGAGAAACCAAAGAAGTTAAAAAGTGGAGATTGACTTAAGTAAAAGAATTTGTTTAAAACAATTTGATTTTTAGGCAGTATCTTCCTTTTCAGATATTTCCCATGTTGTTGTTACTACATTTCTTCAATGAAATATTAGCTCATTTCATTTTTTT
>NW_004524642.1:5668661-5687806 GCF_000260255.1 Octodon degus
TACTGAGCTAACTCCCCAGCCCTTTACTGCCTCTTTTAACCTCCGTTTCCTATTAAAATTTTGAAGTATGGAAATGAGAAGAGTAAAAGGTAGCCACAAGCAGCTAGTCTCTTAACTGTAGGCACTGGTTTATCTTTTTTTTTTCCATTTATGTGATCTGATTTCTTTTTCCTTTTTTTTTTTTGCACAGTTCAATATATAGTTTAATGCTGCTCTTGAACTTACTATGTAGCCCAGGCTGGCCTGAAATTAAAGTGACCCTGGGACCCTCCGGCCTCACAATGTTCCCAGTGCTGGGAACATACCACATCTGTCTGTACTCTAGCTGCTAGGTCAGATACAGGGAGTTAAAGGGTATGGAGGTCTTAGAAACAGGAAGGGACGTAAAGATTCTCCACTGGAAATCATTCCTTTCAAACTTTTCGCTTAGGAGTATGGGAACGTGTCCATGTGAAGGCAAGTTAGATCACAGGGTCTTAGTTACTTATCTCATTGCTGAGGCAAAATACCCAGCACTCAAAATGAAAGAAGGAAAATTTATTTCAGCTCATGGTTTCAGTCCATAGTTGGCTGGCTCCGAGGTAAGAGAGCACATTAGACGGGCCTCACAGAGAAGAAATGGTCATGGAAGGCGAAGGCAGGAGGCAGGGAAGAGGCAAGCATCTGCAGCAGCAAAACAAGCTTCCCTTTCCGCTTGATCCCATACACGCTGTATGCCTTGGGCGGTGTCACCCTAACCCAGATTGGCCTTCCAATTACCCACTCTCAGAACTACATTGAACTAATCAGTGGACTAATTTAGTCACAATCATCGTGGATCCCAGCTTCACACGCCCCAGATCCAACCAATGCTGAAAGGCTCCACTTGTGAGCACAGGTGGCTTCGGGGCCGGACAACGATGCACTGTGTGCCGGAATGCTTGACGTGCTTCACCCAAAAGCCTCACTGAGCACAAAACAGCGAAAGCCTAAGCCTGGTTGTGTCTTCCCAGACTCCTTCTATTCTAACGTCTTCTGGGTAGCATTCTTGGGGATTTCTATATCAAACACAGAAGACTGATCCAGAGGTGAGAGGATCAACGTAGAAACAGAGCGCTTATAATTTACATCACCAAATTGTCTTTAGTATTGACATGATTAAGTATTAAATATCTTTTCATTAACATATCTTGGGGGAGGATGGTCTACCAACTAAATCAACTTCTGTGATAACCTGCCTCAAGAAGTTGATCTACTCACCGGAGACCTCTAATTTTCATCTGGATGTGGTTATGTGGAATCTATTAAGTAACTTTAAATATTTTAGTTCTTAAGCAAAAATGAAACTTGGGAAACATCGGCAATACTAAAAATCTTTATACAATAATGTTAATAGATGCAAAAGAGTACTTTTGTGTAGCAGCCATGATTTTGATGACACCTGTTCACATTACCTGCTGGATAGTTTTGGAAATCCATCATTATTTTTTTAAAAAAATACAGAGAGTGAAATTGAATGGTTCTTCTCCATGCCTTCTTGGGCCTTTCAGGGCAAATAACCAAGAAGCCATTTAAGTGCTCTGTCAGCCTCCAACTTAAGCCTTAAAAGCTGCTGAGTAAAGGACTGGCTGAATTGGATAAGAAATTAGAAGCGCTTAGGTATCAGGGCCCGAAATGAAGTTGTCATGCTTTCTTATTGTATGCTGTATTTATGTCACTGTGCAAATACTCACTTGCTCTTCAGGTAAGTGACTGGCTTTTATTTCCTTGGAGGAAGAGGAGCAAAGAATTTTCCTTGTTTTTTTACTTTTTAAATTTTGTTTCTTATATTCTTCAGGGGATTTAAATAAAACTGCTCGGGAATAATTTATGAAGAGATGGCTAAGTGACTCGGTGCTTTAGCAGAGATCTCTATGTAGCTTTTTAAAATTTAATTATATCTTCACGCATCTGGATATAATTCAATTACTGCCCTTGGTGGCACCCATGGCTCCACTTACCGGGAGCTGAGAAAAGAGTCCTTGCACATCTCTACTGCAGTTTAGAGTGTAGATTTTACTTGTAATTCATTCTTGGCTATGCCACTGTCCTCGAATCAAAAACCTTGCCTTAACACAAAAACACAATTTCTCAGAGCCTTTATTTGGGGTTCACACATCCCATTATCCTAGAAAATTGTCTGTTCCATCACAATGGAGAAATGTTTTCTTTCCTGCTTGGCATTAGATATGTACATTTTGTTTTGTAATACATTTATCATCAATTGATTTTCAAGAGTTGAGTGTCTTACAAACATTAAATGCTAGAAGGCTGTCTTGATGGAATTCGGAAACTGTCACAGCCACAAAGATCGTAACTTGGGCAGACAGAAAGGCTAACACTTAAATGCAATTTCTGATTGGGGGAAGGGATTTATTGGGCCCACTTTCATACTCTTCACTTATTCTAATGCCCCCCAGGTCTTTTCTTTTCCGCTTTTAATATTAGATTTTGGGAGATTCAATTGACTGCTGTGCCCTGCTGCCTAATCAGTCAGGAAAAAAGCAGCAATGTCAAGAAAAATATTTTAAGAGATGTCAGTTCTCTAAAAGTCAACAGAGATAAAGAGATTTATTGCTTCTATCCTCACTGCTGACCTGATTCTATTGGAGTCGAAATCAAGAAAATCCGATTGTTTGTGTGTTGGGTACGAAAGCAAGCAAGCGAGGGAGCATGAGAAATAGATTTAGTCTACAGGGGAAAAGAATCATATTTATAAGTTGTCAGAAATCTCCAGAAGCTGATACTTTATTGTTCTACCTGACTTTCTGGCAGAGAAGAAAACATGATAAAATAAGAAGTGTAATTATATTTATTTGTTTGTTAATTCATGTATTTATTCAGTCAATAGTTATTATATTTCCAGTGTGTGCTTGCAGTCATGCTAGTGACCAGAGGTTAAGTACTGAACAAACTTGATAAAGCTCTGTTTAATTGTAACATAGCCTAGGGGAAAAGATTAGCATTCATCTGTCCTTTCCTATAAAGAGGAGAAGAGGAACAGGGCAAGAATGAGGGAGACAGCTGCTCAGGTTGTAGCTCAAACAACCTCAGCGACTCCCATCACTACTGAGTGCTGTTTAAGTCAGATCTCACTCTGAAAGAAAGGACTGTGAGCCGAAACTGAATCCTGGGGCACCCGGAGCTATCCAGGATACGGATATGGGGATATCTGGGGTCTATTTGTCCACGCAGCTCACACGCCCCTAGTAGTGTGAAAAACTACAAGCCCAGGTTCCCATGCTCTCTATATCTCAGAGTAAATCTGGGCCAAATGTTTTAATGATCCCTTAAGTAAGTTCCTTCCTTTGAAACTAGTTTTCATTGTAAAGGTGATGTGTGAGTACAATGTATGATCCGAGGAAAGTTATAAATTCATTGGAAAGGGAGGATGGGGACTCCGATACTGCTCTTTACAAGTATCTCAAGTCTTAAATCTCAAGATGTGATTTAGTGCAATTCACTTCCAGCTCACAACCAGACTCAAAAACTCGATACTTGATTGACTGAATAAATAGGAATTACCTGACCCTTTCAAATTAGGAGCTATGTGATGTGAACACTCATATTATCTCATTTAAACTCTCAAAATACACTGCAACACACACCCCAAGGTCCTTCAATGAAATAATTGCATTATTTCATTTAATATTGTCTGGGCAGATAGGAAAAAGGCAAAAGTAAAAATTACACAGCTGTGTTGTTAGCAGAGTCAAGCATGAGATACTATGGCAGAGCATCAGTGGGCCAGCCAGCCAGCTCAGCGGACTAAAGCGCCTGCTCAGGCAAGCGCAGGGGACCAGGGTTTGATCCCCTTGCCTGCAGGCCCCGCCCCCAGGCACGCTGAGCCTGGGCTGAAAACAGGAGGATCACTACGAGTCTGATCTGTGCAGGGAGACCCTGTAGACCCTGTACTGAATACATTCAAAAGAAGAAAATTAGTCATAATTACTCACTATTTGAGTCTATTAACCATTTTAAATATATTTTAATGCTTATAGATATAAAAGTGTATGGTAAAAAAAATGGTTTATTAGAAAATTTAGATTTCAAATACAGCTAACTATGGATGTCATTTCGTATTTCTCTGATTATGAAAGTATATAGTCCAAGATGGACAGTATTCTTCACTTGCATCTGTCATTGGCTTTGAAGCTTTAACCTAGAGCGCGCTTGCTGTACTTCGTGTCTAGATGTTACCTGGAAGCTTCATGTGGTCACAGCGCCTTTTCAGAGTGGCTGAATCATGAGTGTGATGCTGAGATGAAGCTGTGTGATTAAGCGATCGTTTCGGCACCTCCCTGCCCCCAGTGACCCACCCGGAGCCCAGCGGTGTAATGAGCCTCTTAAAGCCATTGTTCGCTTTGCTGCCTCTGCCTGCCGTGAGCTGTTGTCTTCTGCAAAGCTTCTCTGCCCTGGAGTCAGCCGATCTGGGCTGAAACCCTACAAACTGTGAGCTCAATAAACTTTTCCTCCCTTAATTCGGGGAATTGGATATTTCCTCTCAGAAACGAAAGAAAAGAAACTGAGAGAACATCCATCTTGTAAAAATGTTGATTCTAAATTTCAACTATATCTCTAAGAGATTTTAATTTGTTATTCTTATTTCTTTCACATTTATCACAGCATAATGATTTTGAATGTTTTGACAGTTCTTACATTTTTAAAGAGACCAAAGTGGCTACCCTGGCTTCATAATTGCAAAATATTATAATTTGTGAAATTTCTTTTCTCACATTGATTAATACCAGCTAAAGAAACCATTGAATTATTTTTAATTTAAATCTACCAATTTCTTCTCCATCATCTTTGCGTGTGCATCAACTTCAGTTTTTGCTCACATATGAAACATACATGTTTGATGAACAAATATCATAGAAGGTAACATGAAAGCAACAGCATTAGCACATGTCCCTTTACATAAGAAAAAGATACCTCAAGGGCTTACCATAAAATTGAGGGATAAAATTCTTATTATAAATGAAGAACTGCATGAGAATTTCCATTTGTTTTTCTTTTTTCATCCTTAGAAATCATGATGTACAAATTAGTTCCTGGGTCTCATTAATGGAGTTTCATTTTTAAATGTATTTAGTACAGGGTTTACAGGGTCTCAGTACATAGGTAGGACTTGTAGTGATCCTCCTGTTTTCAGCCTCCCAAATGCTGGGATTACAGGCATGCTCTACCACACCCAGTCTCAATCGCTGTCTCAGAGAGCCCCAGAGGTGGGGCTGGCAGGGCACACCAAGGATCCAAGCCTGGCTGCTGCTCTCTGCCTAAGCAGGCACTTTAGTCACTGAGCTATCTGGCCAGCCCTAGTGTATACTTTTGGGGCACCTGCAAATAAATCTTCTGATGATACAATTTTTACTTCATCATCACTGAATTCTTGAGTGCTGTGCTACCAGTCTGCATTCTTTCTAGTTGGTCACAACTGGTGTGTGAGGTGTGTGTGTGTGTGTGTGTGTGTGTGTGTGTGTGCACTACTATAATTGACATCTGGTCTTTTGCACTACATTATATCCTCAGACTTTTATGCTCATTGTTTTGAGGCATAATCCTTCTAAATACCAGTATTCCTCTGGCCTTAATCTCCCAGAGTGCCGGGATTACAGGCACGTGCCACCATACTGACTCACTGATCCCAATTCTAACCTATCTTCATTTGTCAGTGTGTTACTGTATAGGATAATTGCAAAATTTCTTGCATAATTCTCAGTTTTAAGTGGCTTGTTAATGATACTGTAAAGCACAAAAATAAAAATGTACCAAAGATCACCTGGCTAATTTCAGACATTTTGCAAAGAATAATATAGCATTTCACTCAGTGTCATTAAAGAAATGGTTGATTGATTTAAAGTTGATAATTCATTTTTCTCTTATACCAGCAAGTTAAGTGATTCTACAACTCACGCATTTCATTGTTACTCTAATTTTGTTAGAATAACTCATAAAATTCATTAATAATTATAAAATGATCGCTAGAAGAAAATAGCAAAATGCCCCAAGATAAGTTACAAGCAAATTATCAAGTTTCCATATTGTTTCTTATATTAATAAAAGTGACTTAAATAAAAGACCTCAGTGGAATGTCCAGGTAAAATAAATCTTATTCTATTAATTATGTGATTTTCCTCTTTGCCTTTTGAGAAATTCATTAGAAAGAATGCAAATCATGAAATTTCAACCCTCATGAGTACATAAGGGCTGAAATTTCATGATTTCTTCCTTCTTAGAAAGAAACCCCAAATGTTTGCATTCACAGAAGAGTATTTCTAGGAAAAAAATTAATTTTCTTGCTAGAAGTTCAACATAATCCACGTAAGTATTTTACGGGTAATACTGTAAAAGTCTTATTTATAAAAAAAGTCTCACCAACATTTGCTTCCATGAGTTCAAAAGGCATAACTGAAACTGATACTTAACACCAAAATTTCAACTGTCAAATTTCTGATTCGTAAAACTCACTTTCTTAGGCATTTCAAATGAAGTAAATCTAGCAAAGCATTTTTGTTAATACATCTTTCTAAAATGTTGGTTGAAAATGTATCTAGAATTCATTTTTAAGCATTGTGGTTCCTATTAAAATTATTTTCCTAGTGCTGTCTTACAATTTTGGATAAAAGTCATGGAAAGTGTTTGCTTCTAATGAAATTGTTGTTAGGATCATGTAGTCTGCAGGGGCAACAGCTCTGTAGTGTCTGATCAAAGGCCCAGACTCTGCCAGTAAGGTGCAGGGGAGGGATGACTCCACACACTCAGAGAGAAAGTCCTGTTCATGTGGAGGCCAGGCGTTGGCAAGCAGACACCAGTTCTTCATGAGACAAAAAAAAACAGTGACAGCATTGGGGCTACTGGTAACTAAAACCTACTGGCAACGTCTTAGAAACCTGCAGTAGTGGGGTTTAGTCGGGTAGATAGCTCGGTGTACTAAGTGCCTACCTAGCAAGCATGAGGACCGGGGTTCAATCCCAGTACTGCATGCCATTGTGCATGCCTGTAATCCCAGCACTGAGGAGGCTGACAGGAGGATCACTATGAGTCCCAGATGGGTAGCGAGGACCTGTACCAAATTTAAAAAATAATAATTAATTAACTAAAATAATTTTAATATTAATTTTATTGAGAAAGAAGTAACAATGAGACAGTTTTAAAACAGGATAGTAGGACAGTTAAAATAATTAACATATTGCATATTGTCGCCTTTGTAGTAGTTATTCATAGTACAAGATGCATACATATCTTGTCTAAACACTACTGGTTTGAAACTTTCTTCTCATTGAACTAAGAGAAAGTAGCTGTATATCTATGCTAACTATTTTGTGTGTGTGTGTGTGTGTGTGTATGTGTGTGTATGTGTATATATATATATATTTACTACAGAATGGTCCTTCACTTATATCCCCTTTTTTGTTTACTTTTGTCAGAGATGGGCATTCCATTGCCATTCATATATTGTAAGTGCATGAATTCAGCAAAGTAATCCAATATAGTCCAGTAGTCTATAATAGTAGTGGGTTCTCTGCATGACTGGCAAATAAATAAATATATAAATAAATAAATGAAATACTTTTTGAAAAAAACATTCAGGAATGAGAAGATAGGCATTACTTAAGAACTCCAGATCATGAATGGTTTACAGAAAATAGTATAGCAGCCATTGTTACTGCTTTTGATAGAACATGACCGATGTAATTAACAAGTGAGAAAGGTTCTCTTTCCTGCGTTGTACCTCTCCGTCCAGCAACGCTTGTGAGGTATTAGAATAAAAATGGCAGTTACTAAAGTCTTGAAATCAAAACTTTCACTTTTGCCAAGAGGAAGTTTGCAGAGGGGTGAAGCAATGGCACCCATGTACACGAGGAAACCTGAGTCTGGGAATTAATAATTATTCTAAAAAATTTCAAATTTGAAGAACCTTTGCATTATATTACTTGGCAATTCTTGTTTATTTTGATTTCTGGATATTCATCTTATGATTTATTTCTTTACTCTTTTGTTTTACATTAAGAACTAGAAGCACAATGGTTAACTACAAGGGTCAGTTCAAGTGGTGAAAAATACAAGAACAGTTGCCCCAAAACACGGCATCTGCTATCAGGCCACCATATTTCCTAATTTTTCTTTGCTCATCTTGTTTTATCAAAAGTTAATTTTAATATTTCTGTCTTGTCTAAGCAATATGTTGCTTTTGTTACTATCTGTGTTCATTCTCAACGTATTTGGTAACCAGAAAAAATTCTGTAGTTGCTTTATTTAGAAGAATCCAGGGCCAGCCAAATAGCTCAGTGGATTAAAGTGCCTATTTAGGCAGATGCAGGAGCCAGGAGTTTGATCCCCAGGCCTGCCGTGCCAGTCCTGCCCCTGGGGCATGGTGACGCAGCAATGGAGACTGGGCGTGGTGGCACATGCCTGTAAGCCCAGCTCTTGGGAGAATGTGAACAGGAGGATCACTACACGTCCAATGTATGCAGTGAGACCCTGTAGACCCTTCCCTAAAATACATTTTTAAAAATCAAAAAAGTCTAATACTTTACCCTTTTGTTTTAAATAATGAAGTCTGACTTTAATAAAAATGACTCAGATAGAAATTAAGAAATACAACCCTTAAACCCTAAACCATTACTGGAAAAGCATCTTCATTTACTGGCGACTATTGGGTTGGAGGATTTATCCTGTGAAGATTTGTGAATCTTTTACAGGACAGAGTTAAATCTGATGTCAATTTATTTCTACAGTATCTAGTTCAATTTTGCATAGAAGGAAACTCAGTAATTATAAATGGAAAGATTAGATAAATTCTTTGATGGAAATAATACCTCAATATTATAATACTAGAACTTTCCAGTGATTTGGGGAGGTCTGTCTGAAATGAACACACTCACACATAGATTAATGAGATGTCATTTTTGAACAAAAATTTTTTTTCAGTTGATACAAAAATACAACTTTTTCCAGGCAAAGTACAGCTATACTACTGAGTGAATCATTGGCAAGGTAGAAAAATATCTAGTAGTGTAAATATATTTATATTTAGAAACCGAGCTTTAGACTTTAGAGATGACATTTTTCCTAGCAAGAATCACATTTCACCTTATACAATGGCTTTAATATTAAGCAGATATTCCAGGGCTTATGAAGAATTTACTCATAACGCCATTGCTAGGTGAAAAATTATGCACAACTGCCAAACTATCATCACATCGGCGAATTCAAACTAGGGCACTGTGATGTCCTGTGGTGATGGAAGGAGCAGCCGATGCTGCCGACGCACCAGGGCTTTGGCAAGAGCTGCCTCACCACTGACACTTCACCCTGAGAGAAAGTAGGACAAGCCCCAGCAGGAACAGAGGCTGTTTAAGACCCAGAGCAACAATAAACAAAAATAAGACATTTAAGAACAGCATAAAGATGAAGGCAGACTTATCAGAAGTCAGAATGCTTGAAGAGGATTGCTTAGGTGCAGAGCTTACTCGAGGTGAGAAATGGTTCCTTTGAGTAATATACTTTGTGTCTGGGTTAATGAACGTAATCCTTCCATGATTCTAGTGGCAAGATGAATTGGACGAGAACTTAATCAAATTCCATGGTTAGGTTCCCTGTTCCATCCTGTGGGTAAATTTGATTTGGTGCTCCTCCAACTCAGTTTGCCACCCGAATCATGGAAAGAATTAAGTTGTGACCCACGGCACCACCGTGCTGTGACAGCCAGCATCTGCTTTCTCAATCCTGATCTCTCTCCTTCAGTTGTCATCTTAGTTGCTTTATTCAGAGTTCCCTTGCTGTAGCAGTCACGGAAGAGAAACAGATTATTTCGGCCCTTACTTTCTGGAGTTTCAGCTTATGATTGGCAGGGCTGCTGCTGTGTCCGTGTAGTAACATAGCACTTGACGGGGCAGTGATGGAAAGTTGGTGTGCTGGTTAGGGTGGACTATCAACTTTATCCACTTGAGATCCCTGTAGGAAACAGTGGCACCCACGTCTAGGTATGTGTGGGGAGTCCTGGACGCTCGACACTGACGCCTACATTGTTGGCTCACCCACCCCTCTTCGCTCTCTGGCTCGTTTCCTCTCTGCTTCCCGGACACCATGAGTGGAGTAGCTGTGCTCTGCTGTAGCTATCTGCTGTGACGTTTCTACTTCGGGCCAGCAGGGGACACACGGAATCCCCAGAAGGATGTGACCAGCCAAAGTAAACCTCTCTTTTTTAAGATGTGTTGGGTTTTACATCCCCCAAATAAGAAACTTAATATGACTGTTCATGTGATGGGTGAGACTGGAAAGAAAGTAGGACAGAAATGGGATGGCATCCACTAGCCCCTTTAGCGGCACATGCTAGTAAAGAGTGGCATGTCTCACTGTGGCCCACTTCTTAAAGAACAGGCACTTCCCAGGGATGCTGCAGGCTGAGGGCCAAACCCTTCTCAAGTCAGGCTCTGGGAACATTTGGTTTGAACTGTTGCGTTAATAAAAGTTTCGGTATTACACGGTCATATATGAAAATCTTTGAAGAAGTCTTTATCCATTTAAGCCTATCCTTGCTCAAGAAAAACCAACTGCTCTGTTATTCTATGCTAGTGCTAACATAAGAATTGATAGCTTTTAATTTTTAACGGTTGATTTTGATAGTTGTCACCTACCAATATGTTCCTTCTTTGGGTTATAATCTAACACTTGAACAAGCAATGTTTTTCTTTTCAATAAGACACAGAGTTCAGGACCACAATAAATGATGATTACATAATACAATATAATATCAATTATATTATATGAGTGATTTTCCGAACATGGACATATACCATCATACCCAGGGTCTGTATCTCCTAAAGACAGAGGACAACATAGCCCTGCTTGCACCTTGTAGCACAAATTTGGGAAGGTTTGAAATTCCAGGAAATCTTGTTTGGAGTATTGGGATTACTCTCCTGACATTATCAGTCCTGCCAAAACTAGAATTTTTGTCTTATGCAAAGGCATTTTCTTCTTAACTTTTTAAAGAAATGGGTATATTGAAAATCAGCTAATATTTATAAAGATATTGCTTACTGGAGGGAAATAATGGCATGTGCCAGGCACGATGCCAAACATCAATGCATGTGGCAGTGAACAAGACTTTGAGGCAGGACATTAGTAGCAGGCTAACTGGCTGGAGAAGAGGTCATGATCAATCAACTGCGCACACACCCTGCCACATAAAAAGGACGGTTCTCAAGGCCGTACCCATGGAGTTAGCTGCAGAGCGCTAACTCCTGTTCTTCTCAGCAGAACTCAGGCAAGCTTAGGATCGGATGTCCTAGCCTTGACATCAGTCAGGCGAGTCAGATACAAAAAAAAAAAAAAAAAAGTCCCCACTGAGCCTGGGGCTACTATGCGCTTTCATTCACAGTAGCCCACTTTTAAGCTCTAGTGTGTGTGTGTGTTTTTTTTCCCTGAATTTACTTTGACCAAGCTCATTCTGCAGAGTGTGTTTATTTTCTTATCTTTAAAAAGTATAAAACCTCATTACTTGTGATAGTTCACTGATTGTTTCTGTTTGAGTAAGAAATGCCCATGCCCAAATGAATTGGATCAGCATAGTTCTGGGGTGGCTGAAGGGATTTACTGAAGAAAGAAGACCATTCTTGGGGATGAGAGCTAGCAACCAATATGTTGCCCCCTGAGTGGAATGAATGGGAAATGAAGAAGGGAGGCTCATGTCTCCAGATCCTTTCCAGCAACCAGTTCTTCCTCTGCTCCATCTTTACGGGTCTCAACTTTACCAGAGCTTCCTTTGTGACCAAACTGAAAACATTTTAGATCATTGCAGTAGGCTCTTTGCTCTAGATTTTTAACAGACCTAGCTATGAAACCCCAGTAGTGGCCAAGGAACAATGTCAGTATTAGGCAGTCTTCAAACTCTTCCAGCAGATTACTTAGTCCACTTCACTTACTGTTTCAGGAAAAGTATTTTTTTTAATCTTTCATTTTATTTATGTATTTGGTACAGGGTTTCACTACAGAGCTCAGACTCACAGCAATCCTTCTCAGCCTCGTGAGCACCGTGATTACAGGCATGGGCCACCACGCCAGGTTTTGGTGGCTGGCAGGGCATGTGGCACTGGGGTCTTTGTGCTGGTTTGGCAGGTGCTTAGACTGCTGAGCTCTCTCCCCTGCCCAAGAAAAGTATTTGGACAAGAGCAAAGCGCAGACCATTTTTCTACAAAGGCATCATACACAGTCGTAAGTTCAACATTAAGAGTAGTCCTGTCCTTACCAAAAGCTCTTGACTCTAGTCTTTATCAGACAAATTTACTTTATGATTCCATTTTTCTGAACTCTGACAAGAATCTCCCATAAGTTCAGATTACACCTTTCTAGGGCTGCTTCTTAAGCCTGCATCTCTATGCTGTTCCAAACCCTTCCTGCAGGCCAGTGTCAAAGGCTCCTGAACTGCACAGTCAGGCACAGGCAGTGTGATGGCTTCTCTTCTCTGATTCCTAAATCTGCCTTAGCTCCTTCTTGTTGTTGTTGTTGCTGAAGCAAAAGTAAACAGCAAGGAGCCAGAGAGATGGCTCAGTGGAATAAGTGCTTCCCTGGCAAGTGCAAGGGTCTGAGTTCAATTCCCAGTTCCATAAATAAATAAATAAATAAAGTAGACAACACCCAATGTTAAAGGAGAAATGGTTGATTTCAGCTCACAGTTTGCAGAAGTTTCTGTCCATTGTTGACTGGTTTCAAAAAGGGTGGCACAGCCTAGCGGTATTGCATGAGAACAAGCTCATATCATGGTAGGTGGAAGGCACCAAGCGACAACACCAAGCCTGTCTTGTTTCCGTCCCTGTATATTCAATCCAGGCTACATGCTTATTGATTGGTGATGCCCATACCCATGGTGAAGCTCCGCCCATCCCAGTGTCATATCCTTAGTCCCTATCCCGACATGCTGGTTCAGCCAACTTCAAAACTCCCCAGCTATGGTCCCTGCGTATTTGGGGGGCAGATATTTAGATACAAGCCATAATACTGCCTGTGGTTTGCAAGGCTCATCTCTTTTCTTACCTTCAGTTGACTCAAACTCATTCTATAAAGCCTTCCCTTCCATTCCCTCCCCTCCCCTCCCCTCTGCTCCACTCCCTTTCCCTGCCCTCCCTCCTCCTCCCGTCCCCCCTTCTTCTCTCCTCTCCTCTTGTTTTCTCTTCTCACTTTTAATAAATGTAAAACCTCCCTATTATTTCCTTTTCTCATTACCAATGCTTCACTGAGGACAGAAAGAAGCTAGAAACCCCTTCTACAAAGAGAATCCCACACTCCCCAAACTGGTAATATTAGCATTTCACTACCCATGTGAGCTCTGTAAATCAACCTATGCACTTTTCCTGTGTTTAAGCTAAATAGCTTCAGTTTCATTTGCACAAATCTCAATGGATTCACCAGGCCGTACAGTGCCAGGCCAAGCACTGGGATGAATATATTTTATTTCAAATGAAAATAGTACCAAAAAAGTTGCTGTCACATGCATCCCTTAATTTATTCTCATAAATTATTCCTTATGATTACTGTAGCTAGTAGCTAAAATTCTTGCTTGGTCACAACACAAAAATGCCAGAAAATTATTTTTCTGGATAGTAAAAAGATACTGACTTTTACATCTGATTATTATTACAGCAATTACACAGCTCACATGCAAAAGCCTTGAAGTTATGTGGCCCTTAGGAAAGCAAACAGTTGGAAATAAACGAGACTCAAATACCAGAATCATGTTGATGGTCAGCATTTCTCCTTTTGGCAAGAAAACGGACTTTTTTCTCTTCAAGAAATGGTTTGCATGACACTTGCTGTGGACCTTACGTTTGTCCCTCTCACACATTAATTGACTACCCAGGTGCTCCACCAGAGCAGAGGAGCACCAAGTGCTTATTAAGAAAGCCTTTCAAGAAAGTACAGTGTAATCACAAACAAGATTGCCTTGATAATAATTAATACCTGGGGGCTAGCTTGTAGCCTGTGTCAATAATGGTTATTTTTCCCATCTCAGATCTATAAAATTCTAGACAGGAGCCTTTCTCCACATACTTTACCATAGCAGCTAAAAGCAAAGTCTGGGTCAAATTCCTGATTCTGTATCTGTTGCAGACACTGTGCAAGAGATAAAACCTAACGAGTTTCCACAAACAAAACCAATTTGTTAGCATTGACTGGCCACTTCAGTGAAAGACCAGTCAATTTAATCAGATTGGCCAAACTGGCCTTTAGCTGGAGTGACAAATGGATGCAGTCAAAATAATCAAACTAAGTAAATGGACTGGTTGTGTTCTCTTCAATACCCTTAGAACGGAGCTGAATCTTAACACATGTGCTCATAAGTACTATTCTCTGCACAGTGGAAAAATGTGAAAACTGCAGAGTGTACAGCAAGCTACCTGCTCACCCCACTCATCATAAACAACCATCAGAATGAGCAAAATAAGGAGGCCAATGGAATAAACGTGCCTTCTCCTCTTGACTGAGGGCATACCCAGGAGTCCTACACCAGGCGTTCTAATCACTGGCACATGAAGAATCGAGAAGACACATTGCCCCTAGCCACAGTATAATTGGCTATATACATACAGTACACATGTACATTTACTGGACAGCGGACACAGACACTGAATTAGAAAACACACCCATGTAGCTCTACCAGTAGTCTAAGAAGAATAGACAGCCAAGACTGCTTTCTACAGTCCCAAACCATCATGGTAATTCACTTCCCACTGGTGCCCTGCCGGCACTGTTTCTAAGCAGATGAGGAGAGCTGCTGCATCTCTCAGATAACAAGGTAATTAATGTTAAAAAGGAAGACCATATTGAGGAGGGTCACTTGTAGCATTAGAATTATAAAAACAGTAGAATTAAAAAGCTTATTTCCATTTGCCTCGAACTTGCTTTTCCTAAGGCTTATTTTATAGAGATTTGAAAAGGCAGGGGTAGAGATGTGAAGACACAAAGGCTATTGCAGAAAATGAAATTTTTTCCTCTTATCCTCATTGCACTATAGATCTTCTCTGAAGCTGTACTGATGTTCCCTCACCTAAATACCCCAAATTATTTTCATCTACTTTTAAGGAAAAGAATAGCATAGATTGGTTTAGAAAAACCAATAATAGTGATGTCAGCCTTTCCCAGAGATAAAGATTTCCCCCAGGTCGCCGCCTCTATTCTCTACTTTGATAAAGATACATACATAATCATGGTTCTATTAGGTAATTAGTTAAACTCTACCAACGAAAGACAAAATCACTGTATAATCCCATCTGGAGAGTTTCTCCCACAAAGATGGTGTTATATCACAGAGATATGTAGGGATGATAAGAGAGTTAAATGTCTTATGTTAACAGGCATAACTAATAGAAAATAAATATCCCTTTCAAATTTATCATATTTATTTCATATTAAATGATAAGAATAACTTGTTTGAACTAAACATCAAACTAAATCTATCATCTTCATGTGAGGTTGACCTCAAATTATGATCCCCTTTTCTCAGTCTCCAAAGTATCTGGAATTATCAGCCAGAGGTACCACAACAACAGTAACTGACGAATTTTTTAATTTTATTTTTTCAATTATATATTTTTTGTTTGTATGTGATATAGGGTCTCCCTGTGCAGCTCGGACTCATAGTGGTCCTCCTGTCTCAGCCTCCCTGGTGCTGGGATTCTAGGTGTGTGCCATCAAGCTGGGTTTTGGGGTTGGCACAGCATGTAGTTCCAAGGATCAAACCCAGGTCCTTGCACTTGCCAGGCAGGTGCTTAGAATGTTAAATTAAGCTATCTCCTGAGCCCATAACTGAGTTTTGAATGTAATGTTTCATGTATAGGATAATCACTCAAGGAATCCTAAGATTAATAGTAAGAGTAGGATCAGAACACATTGTATATAACTTATAAGTAGCATTCTAAATATTTATGTAGTTTTAAAAATATATTTTGGTACTATATACTTATAATTATTCTCTCTTTCTCACTCTCATACATGTACACACACACACACACACACACACACAATTTAATGTGAACATACACCCAGTTAAAAAAAATTACAGAAAAATTTTAAGAAAACTTACTTTTTTGCTGATCTTTAATGTCTGTTTTTTTTCAGTGAGTATGCTTATAGTAATTTTTAAATATAAAAAGTAATTGATCTGTATTTATTCCAAGAAAACTATCTTAAATAAAATTGCTATGTCTAATAAACTGCTAGAGACAGAACATAATACTAACTGCGCTATAGTCTATAGTCTAGAGTCATGGAAAGACGATATAATAGCTTTAAGAGCGTCCTGGTAAGATCAGAGCAAATGAGGGTTTGAAAAATTTGTGCTCTGACTATTAACACCATTATAGTAATTTTATACCATTAACACCATTAACTATGAACACATGTAAAATGTGCTACAGGCTTCCGTCCTCTTTTGAACTTTTGCTATTTGTGCATACTGGAGCACTCATAGATTGCCACCAATTTCATTACAAAGGGAAATAAAATGAGCAGTTTACAGAAAATCTCTGAGTCTCTTGGAATTCTCAAAGCCTATCTTTATCATCTTGATCAAAATAACGGAAGAAAAATTCACAGTGCTCACAACTCCTGAAATTAAAGTGTGCTGTAAGTCTAGGAAAAGGCTGCTGTCAGACTCTCAGACTACAGGAAGTCCACCCAGAGCATTTTCACAGGAGAAGATGTGTCTCATTAACCTTTAGGTGACGGCAACGCAGGGAGACCGTGCAAGAAAAGGGTTAGGACAGCACAAGAAGGAAGATGGGCTGTGACAAGGTCTATCTTTAAAAGAAAGAAAAAAAAAAAACACGGAAGTTGGTGACATAAATGGGAAGTGACAGGAAGAAACTGTTTGGGACTGCAAATGAGCTCACTGGGAAGAGAAGTAGAACATGCACTAGAGTGAAGCCGCTGAATTATGGGATTATGCCTCCAGTAGTCTTAGCGTAGCAGTGCTGTCTCCCAGCCGACGGAGCGGGACTAGATTTATCACCCGTCCTACCGCCTCCTTCATCCTGTCCTCGGAGAGACAGCACAGTCTGTTCCAACTAGAAAATTAACCAACACTTCCCTCGGTTTTCTGCTTCCTTAGTTCTTACAGTAGTGAGAAAATTCATACGTGAATCTCCCTTCTGTAACTATGTCCTCACAGACTGGTGACGCAGTAGCAATTCCTGGTGAGAAAATTTAATTCTGTGCTTTTTCTTTTCTTTTCTTTTCTTTTCTTTTCTTTTCTTTTCTTTTCTTTTCTTTTCTTTTTTTCTTTTCTTTTCTTTTCTTTTCTTTCTCATCCAGCTGCTACCAGGCCCTCTTCCGTTCAGGATCCAGTATCCAGTACGTTCACCTTTAACTCTTTCCAATAAAAGGTTTTTGAAAGCGAAGACAGCTGCGATGTAAATGTTGCAGCTTAGTGCCTGCGTTGGAACCTCAGGTGTTGCTTGTTTGTGTCCTCCCCAAGGGCTCCGTTAACAAACTGTGTGTGGCAGAGGGCCCCTCGCTTCCGAAATCAAGTTCTTACACTGAGCGCCCCTCGCACAGCAGCTGCGCTGTTTCCAGGGACGGTCCTTCTCTACTTTGAATTAAATATACTTCACACCTTTCTCAATGCTGTGAGATGTTGCAGAGTCAGGAGGTTGAGTTCAACAGGAGCAGGCGGGCTGGCACTTCTGGACTGCTGGACAGCAAGACCTGTGGCCATTCTCCACTCTGCCCCATGTGGGCCAGCTTTCAAATGAGTCACCAAGTAAACACTGAACCTGCTGCGCGTTCAATGTCTGTCTGCTTGCCGTGCTTGTTTAACAACAGATGCATGAAAATGAAGAACAGTAGCAGTCGGGAAGTAGGGGAAAACATTGGACACAGAGTTTTATTTGATGTTGGCTTTCATTAGAACACACACACACACACACATACACACTCACACTCACAATGAATATATCATGCAAGGTAGAAATTAAAGATCAACAGAATTCAGAGGTCTTGTAAAATCTTACAACATTGTCATCGCTAAGATAAAGTAGCTGATTGGGGGCATGAAAAAGACAAATGCATGCAAAACAGTCCTTCTTAATATGAATTTGAGACATTGAGCCACATGGAATTCTCCTTTCCCAGAAAAATGAGTGATTTGCAGGATTTGCGTGGTAAAAGCTTCTATAATTTAATAAACGTACTAGGGAAAAGACAGCATGAATATGGGCGGGAATCCTACTACACAGTTACCAAGCAAATATTAGATAGACAAAAACACCAGTGGTTGGAATACAAGAATGAATAAAAATTTGAATTCTTTTCTCTCAGATTACTCCCAGCTTATTACCAACTTCCTCAAAAGAGAAATGAGAAAGATATTTTGGGACTCAGTGTACTCCTTATGGGAGGAGAAGCCTTATGACAGATGAAAAATTACTGATTTCCCTCAAGGCTTACCTCTGCATGTGTCACTCTATGGCATTAATTCTACAATTTTTTTTTTCTGCAAGATATAAAGCAAAACATCAGGAAACTTATGAAAGCTTTGCAGGCAAGAACAAAAAGCTGGCGGGAGGTGACAAAGACAGATTTCACTGCCGAAGAATGTACTTCAGCACCTAAGAGTGACACGTGGCAGTGACACATAGCCCCAGGTAGCATCCACGCTTACTGCCGCCGCTGTGCACAGGAAGGGGTGGCAAAGTCTAAGCTCTGAAGCAAACTCAGCAAGGACAATGTCATGTGCAATCACTGCTTTTTCTGGAAACATCAGAGGGACTCAGAGAGAATGGTGTTTTCAAACAGGCGGGCATACATTTCTTAAAACTTTTTTTTTTTTTAATTTTATGTATTTGGTACAGGCTTTCACTATGCAGATCAGACTTGTAGTGATCTTCCTGTTTTCTGGCTCCCCAGCGCTGGGATTACAGGTGCACACCACCACGCCCAGACTCGGGTTTAGCATGCCCAGGGGAGGGGCTGGTGTGGCATGTGGTATTACAATTCTTTCTATTGTTTTACATTTTTAGGCCAAGTAAGTACAGCCCAGTGTAGGGTTAATAAATGTCCTTTTAAAAAAATCACAGATAATTATTTTTGTAAGCACAGTTAGTTGGTAGAAATGTGGAGTAAAA
>NW_004524642.1:5688246-5689496 GCF_000260255.1 Octodon degus
AGCAAACTACTGGTGTTAAAATTAGTGGAGATCCAGGTATAGCCACAAAACATGAGTTGACCACAAATCTAGTAGAAAAAATATGCTGCCTCTGTGTTTGCCAGGTGGATAACTGCAGAGAAGTGGCCACGTGCCAGTGTCTTCTGATCTCTCCCAAATCAGGGAGCTGCGCTGGAAATGAGCACCCCGAAATCCGCAGGGGTGACCGGGTGCCTGAGACCCTGTGGATAGTTCTCGGAGAGCCCCTGCATCCTCCTCGCTGTCAGACGCCTGTGTGCAGCAGTCCTGGGCAGAAATCCATAGACGTCAAAAGATAATGACTGAATCTGAGAAATCAACAGAGACAGAGATTTACAAATAGTGCTCAAATATAATTTCAGATGACATAAACGTTTGAATGACTGTTAAAATCATTTTAAATATTTAATCATTTCACTGTGCTGCTGACAAGTACTCTGCATGTACCCGCAGCAGGGCCTTTCATTACTGAAATGCTGTGTCCTGCAGGTAGGAATCACAAGGGCTGATAATTGATTTCAGTTGGGGTGGATGGAGTCTCTACACAGCAGCAGGGCCTGAGTAGTGATCAGAATGCCCTGGCCATTAGTAACTCGTACTGTAGCTTACTGATCTTGGTAGTCTCAAGATTGAAGCAAACTCACTCTTGAAAATTCCTACTTGATGTACAAGTGAAACAAAAAAAAAAATGGAATAGAAGTTATAGATCAGATCAACAAAAGCCTAAATTTAATCACCACAAAAAATTGTCCTGTATTTTAACTCAATGTAAGTACGATATACATCCTATTATAAAGTAGGAGCACCTTTTTAAAGGAGTGGTGCTGCCAAAGGAATAGCACAGTTCCAGTGTTACAACTGTGTGCTTTCTGTAAGGGACTTGAAAGCATTTACCACATAACTGCACCAGAGAAAAGAAATGAAGTTATTGAATGTCTGAAGTGGTGATGAATTCTGGGTACCCAGAATACACTGCAGTTCACATGTCACGTGATGGATGCAGTTTTGGTCTGTATCTGCCTGCCTTCCCACTTCCAGAATGCCAAATGAAATAGGCTCTTCCTCTGATAAAGCTAGCTATGCTTATGTAAATAGTCATTAAGTTTCAAAATTTTTGGCATATCAAATGGAATATTTTCATTATTATTTAAGAAGTTATCTTTGACTTTCATGGAGTTGATCTTCTCCTCTACAGTTACATATCCTTCTATTATTTTATACATAATCAAAAT
>NW_004524642.1:5690011-5691627 GCF_000260255.1 Octodon degus
TTCTGTCTTGTCCTCCACAGAGTATCAAAAAGTAGAACTCATTCTACTGTGCTACATTACAACTTTTATATCTCTGATGTGAGGCATATCTATTTTACTAAATATGTGGATAATGATAGTAATAACAGTAGTGTTATGATAATAAAAGCTTAGTTTAAATAAAGAAAAAGATAACAATTTTAATAAATTGAGTATACTTTAATATCCACCCTCCCCAGATTACATGGCTTGTTAGTAGTGCTACCAGAATTACAACCTCATGGTTTTTCTTCAGTGTTCCTCTCCTTAATATCTATGGTATGTATAAAAAAAAAAAATTGCAGCTGACAAACACGTATTGACACAAATTCCCTCTCCCTCTATGAAATTGTCCTGATTGCCGTATTCAGCATAGGTATTTTTGCAAGTAGTTAGCAGAAACAGAACTAGGAGGAAGAACTGGACACAAGTGTGCAAGTAGCCGAGAGCGAGCTTCCCCTCCTGGTTGTCCTGGGGAGCTTGTCTAGCATTAACATATGCGCAAGATCAGGGCGTAAAACCTCACAGCTAAATAAGTAAGCAGGAAGAGCAAATGTGCTCGTGTGTGTCTGGACTAACCCCGCTGTAAAGGCAGGTCTCTGAGCCGTCCTGTCGGGACGTTCAGATAAACCTTCAGACTTGCGTTGCAGCGAGGAGGTGTGGCCAGAGTGCCCGCCCGCGCATGTGCTTTGCCCTTCGACTTTTTTTTTCATTTGCATAGACAAGGAGGCTCTGCCAGTCCACATTTTCATACTTATTTTTATCTGTTGATATCATTAGCCTGATGAACTTCTAACACAGTCTATAAAATGTTTGAACTATATTTCTTTTTGTGATTGAAGGACACTTTGTTGAAAAACATGTTGATTATAAAAGCAGTTCTTTTTAAGATTTAGTACATGGAGTCGTGGAGACTGCTGCTCACCTGAGGGGCAAGTGAGAAGGGCAAAGTGTAAGCGCTCTGCTACTGCTGGTTCTGGTACAGATGAGATAGCTCTGAGCATGGGGTCCTGTTTGATTCCAAATTGTAAAATTAATTTAAGCAACTTTAATATCCATAGAGTGCAACTGATAATTCAGTAATCATGATACAGATATTTATTTTTGTCACCAAAAGTGTATCTCTCATTTTCTCCCTTTATAATTTCATCTGTGTTGGTTCATTCTTAAAAAGGTGCTTCACATGCTGTAAGACAGACAGCAGGACCTCAAGACCTACAGTAAAAAGGAAATGACTTCTTTCTTCTTGGACCATGCAAATCTGTGGTGCACAAGGTAACAAGCAAAACAGAATAAAGCAAACAGTCAGAGTAGTTCTGATTGTGTTGACTGTCCCATCTTTGGGTGGACTGATTACTCCATCGAAAGAAAGTGGATAGATGGGAGATAGCTCAGTGGTCTAAGCCCCTGCCTGGCAAGCACAAGGACCCAGGTTCAGTCCCTAGTATCACGTGCTGTCCTGGCCCCGTGCCAAGCTGGCCACCAAAGCCAGGCATGGTGGTGCTCTTCTGTAATCCCAGGGATGGGAAGGTTGAGACAGGAAGATCACTGAGAGTCTGAGCTGCATAGTGAAACCCTGTACCAAATAAATAAAGAAA
>NW_004524642.1:5693407-5700862 GCF_000260255.1 Octodon degus
TAGTCTATCAATTATTTACTAATGATAATATACATTTTGTTTAGCACTCATTCAGTTTTGATTTAGATGTAAGACTTTAGGTCATATGCTCTGAGAAAAGCAAATGAATGTGATTCATCCTCTACTTTCAATTAGGTGACCAACTATTACAGGAGAAAGATGCACGAAGAGCCAAGCAGCATTAACCTTGCAAGCAGAAGAAGAAATGAACAAACTACTGAATTTCAAATGAGACATCAAATTTGCTTTGTACTTTAATCTTCCATTTTGCTTTTTAAATTTTTTTTTTCATGTATTTGCTTGGTAGAGGATCTCACTATGCAGCTCAGACTCATGGTAATCCTCCTGCTTTCAGCCTCCCCAGCGCTGGGATTACAGGCCTGCACCACCACACCTGGACTCTGGCCTGCTCAACCGGAGTATGGTGCTGGGAATGGAACTGTAGACTCTGCGTTTGCCTAAGCAGTCGCTTTAGTCCACTGAGCTCTCTCACCGGACTTCATTTTGCTTTTTTAGATGTAATGTATTCTACCTGGCTTCCTGTGGTCAAATGAGCAAGTTGATAGAGTATTGACTTTAAAATGAAATAAAAATTATATCAGAAGCACAAAAACATAGAAAAAAAATTCATTGTCTACCAGAAGACAAGATATAATTCACAATTAGGATGACATTGGGATTCAGTTTATTGTGAATTTAAGGTTAACTTATGCATTTGTTAAGTGAAAACCAGAATGTTTTGTACTAGTCACACTTCTCTATAAGAGCAGATTCTGAACCTTTTCACCCTGCAGGTGTTACATTTAATTAAACCAGTGTTTCTATTCCACAGGCATTATGGCTGTGTTAACTAAGAGTGATGAGTCTAGATAATACTGTCAGGCTATCAGTTTCCAGCTTAGGGGGTATTATTTTCATTCTATACTGTTGATCGTTTCTTACCTAATTTTGAAATATGATTAAATGCTTTTAAATTAATGTTTCCTATGTTGTCTAACTATGGAAATTTATATGGCAATTTAAAATCTGATAGAATATGAGCGGTATGAGGATGCATACCAAAGCACTGACAGAGTGCGCAGAAATGAGTTTCTGTGTGGTTGCAAGAGTACTATTTCCCACCACACGCTAAAGAGTTAGAAGGCGCATTGAAGACACTGTCCCCTAAAGATGTTCTTATTACTTTGTCCACTCAATGTATCCATCAGGAAAAGCATATTTGGGAATTTTAAGGCGATTAACAATGAAAATGAAAATTAATATTGCTATATTTTCCATTGATGTATTCAAATAATTTTTGAATGCTGATTTTATAAAACAAAAACTATAAGGCACAAAGAGGAATTAGATATTGTTCCTGACTAAAACAAGTCAGACCAATTGAATTAACTTACATCATACCATCCGGGTACAGCTTCGCTAACTGCTAATCTTATGACCTTGCAAAATTTTCTAACCAAAGTTCCCATTTTGCTAAACACAAAGAACAGAGACAAGTGATTTCTATTTGACTAGGAAGTTGTGCAGATTATAATATGTATTAGTGAATCTTTGACTCTGAAGAATCAAAAAAGGAAAATGAAGGGAATGCCTTGGTTTCCATTTCTGCAATAGAATGCTCCTGGGTAGGCCCACAGTGCTGCCTGTCCCCAGGTGAACACGCAGGCCCCTTCCACCGAGTGTGTGCCCAACTCAGACTGCTGCGTTTAGGGAATAAATGATAATACAAGTAGTGAAAGCCTCCTTCACTGATGAGTTTGTGAAGGACATTGCTTTCATTCCGCAAGCACATTTCTGTGGGCCACCTCTCCCTCTCCTCTGCCTCTGGCTTGCTCATGTTGACAACATTACAGAGACCCACATGTCAAGAAGCAGAGTGTTCACTTCACCACTCTGTGAGAAACAAAGCACTGGCCACACCAAAGGAAACTTAGAAGTGGGTTTGGTCACAGACAACCTTGAAATAACTGTCTATGTTGAAACATTCTCACTTCATCTTTTTAGGACCTGATCCAGCACCTTGATTTCAGTCTTCCAAGAGACCTTGTAACTGAGGATCCAGTGAAGCTCTACACCGATTTCTGACCCACATAAATCTTGACATACTAAGGGCCAGCCTGATGGCTCAGTGGACTGAAGCACCTGTTTAGGCAGAGTGCCATGCCCAGGGCTCGATCCCCGGTGTGCCGTCCTCACCCCACTATAGGGTGCACAGAGATGGTGATTGCGACTGGGCATAGTGGTGCGTACCTGTAAACCAAGCACTTGGGAGGCTGAAAACAGGAGAATCACTATCAATCTGATCTATATAGTGAGACCCTGTATATCCTGTCCTAAATACAGAAAAGAAAAAAAATCTTGACCTACTAAATATATGGTCTTAAGTTTCTATTTTTAGGGATAATTTGTTATTCAGCATCAAATAACTATTATATTTTGACTCCAGTATTTCTTTTGGAATCTACATTTTTTGACATATAGAAGATAACAAAAATCTCACATCCTCTTGCTCTCAGAGGACCATTTTAAAGCTTAAAAATGATAAGTATCCTGGGTTCCAAGGATAGAGCCCAGGTCCTTGCACTTGCTGAATGTTAAGTTCAGGCATGTATGTACTGGAGTTCTATCCCTGGCACCACATGCCATGCCAGCCCTGCCCCCAGGGTGGGCTAAGCCAGCTACAAAAAAAAAAAAAAAGAAAAAAAAAGAATGATAAGGTCTAGACAATAATTTTAAAGTGACATAATATCAAATTATCAATAAATATAAAGTAATTTTAAGGGATAAATATCTTAAACACACCTGTAGGTGCTACCAGGAAAGTAGTTATTACTGATGGAGTGCTTAGACTATTCCACCCACTTCCAGTGTAGTTTGGAAATGCTTCCAATTTGACATTGGCTTTCTATAAAGTAGGAGTTACTATGCTTATCTCATTATTTTCTTAAATCTTTTGTTTGGTACATGTCTCACCACGCAGCTTGGACTCATAGTGATCCTCCTGTCTCAGCCTCCCCTGAGCTGGGATTACAGGTTTACACCACCATGCCTGGTTTCAGTGAGAAGCAAGGTACACACAGGGTTCTGAGGCTGGCATGGTATGTGGTTCCAAGGACAGAACCCAGGTCCTTGCACTTGCTGGGCAGGCACTTAGGCCACTGAGCTATCTCCCCAACCCGCTTATCTTATAATTGAAGAAATTGACTAACAGTAAATATTAGTGATTTTTGCAAAGATTATAATGAGATGGTTTTGGAGACCATCATCTAGATACGATTCAAATGTTCATATTCTCTCTTCTATAAAATCTGACCTGCTAACCTGCTACTATTTTCGGTTTCATAAAATGAAAAGTTATAGTTTCCAGAAATGAAATGTCTTGTAAGTACTCTGGTGTTTAAGTAGCATGTCCCTACTAGAGTGGCTGAAGTGCTTCTCTAGTGGTCTCCCCCTCTGAGGCGCCCTTTCCAGGAAGGAGGCCCTGTGTCTTCCATGACCAAGTGACACGTGCTACAGTGCTGCATAGCTTTGTAAGGTATTCGAGCCTAACTTCAAGCCTAACTGTGTGGTGAAATCTGTTTTCCAAGGTCTCAAGAAAATGAAGCAGATGCTCTTTTCTCAACACAAAACTGCTTCGGCCTCCCTTCTGTTTCTCTCCCCTGGCCTGCTGTGCTTATTCCACTTCTGAGAGCATCCAATCCCTTCATAAATTTCCTACATCCTTCAAGCGCTGACCAAGCCTCCAGTTGCAGGAAGCTCAACCTTAGACAGTCTCCTGGATTTCTTCATTTTCGCTTTCTCTTTTGTCCACATCCATATTCAAATCTCATGTACACTTATGTAAGAAAATGTTTATTCAGCATTTCAGGGTGACCTCAAAGAGATCTTTAATTTTAACATAAGTAGCAGCAGGAGCAGTCAGTCAAATTTCAGTGTGTAGTTTTAATGAGAGCTCCCTAAGAAGTTTTGTTTCATTATATAAAGTCTAGGCATGCTGTATATATGTGTATTGTACTAAGAGATCTTTTGTACACTATCAAGTTTTCCAAAAAATAATTTATAAAGGAGTATAATGGCCAAAATTTTGGATATTATTGAAAAATATTGAAAGAACACATAGATGTGCCCTTACTTTTGCAATCTAAAAAGCAATATTTTGTTAGATTTAAATAACTTGTTAGAATCCTAGTATAATCTTATACTAGTAAATCCTAGTATAATCCTAGTATAATCTTATATTCTACTAGTCCAGAATAGCAGTAATGGAAAAGACTTTCCTAATGGAAAGTTTTGCTATTTTGTCAGTCATCACAAAGCCACTTATAAATTTATTTTCTCCTCTTCTAAAATAAACTGTTATGACAGGGTGAGGATTCTAGGCTTTCCAAAAAGAGTGCCTCTGAAGAAGCAGTGAGGTTAAATTTTTACTTTCTTTAGTTTTACAAATTATTACAAATTTCCTATAGAAGTTCCTCACAATGCATGAATACTATAACTCTACTGATAATTCAACAGAGAAAAGAAATAAATATTTACTGCCTTCATATTAAGTCCTCCACACTGACATCATTTTAATTCTAATAATTGCAATTTTATTATCACCAATAAAATATGATAATCAGTAATGACAATATAATGCTCATAAGGTCTCAGAAATATCTCATATATTCAAAACTCATATAACCAAAAACTTAAAATCTTTCTGGAGAAGGAAAATTATATCTCATTACTCCAGTAATCTTTTCTCCCCCATACAACCTCCCTTTATCTATTGATTGATTAATTAATTGATTAACTTATTTTTTATGAGCAAAGAGAGGAACAGAAGGAGGCCCCAGCGGGTGGTCCCCAGGAAGCTGTCCCTTCCAGGGATTTTTATACAGTAAAACCATATAGTGAGGCAGGTCGAAGATGGCAGAGAACATGTGAACTTGCTTAGGTAGCACAAGGGGGAACAAAACTCTGATCAACCAATGAGATTACAAGCACCATTGCTCAGGTAAAATTGATTAAATCCAGTACCCAGTGAGGAATCAAGTCACGTAGCAAGCAGGCACAAATATGGGACAGGGTCTCTTCCTTTTTGGGGGTTGGGTTAGCGACTCATTTGGGCTCTTTCAAGGTGATTGATACTTATTTAGAACATCAATCCCTGATGTCCATCCCTAGGGAAGTATGTGGCTGCATTTGTTTATTCTTTTGTCTTGAGACAACCTCCACTTAAACACACACTGACAGGAATACCTTCTGGAAGAATCCTGGCATGTTACAGAGAGGACAAGTAGCACAATTTAAAATTTATATTAAAAACTTAATTCTCTGTCACTTGCAGTGTTTGATACCATGCAAGTGAGTATGTAGAGGTGACCCATATCTCCTTCTCCGCTTGGCCTTGGTCACTGATCCTGAGACCACACTCCAAGTGTGTCTCTAGTGGATGCAAATCTGTGACTGGGTCTGTGATCAAAATGCTTTCTTGACAGATAGGTCTGTTTTATTAAGTTCTATTTTCTCCAAGAAGTAAAATGAAAAAGATCATAAAAACTTCCTCTTCATAGTTCTCTTCAAGTGGGGTGGACCTTCTTTTAGACTGTGCCAGCTGCCATGGTAAGATTCAATTATAAGCATCACTTCCACATGGTACCACTTGTGCTTTTCTGTAGATGTTCTGTTGATATATTGTCAAACACAAAGCAATGTATCAAAATCAAAGTATGAAACATTCTATTAAACATTTGCTTATTGATCTGTTAATATTTTTATTTCATGCATCAGAGACAAGTTTACCTACCATGTAAGTATTATCCTCTGATTGCATTCCTGTAATTTAGTCCGTGTAGATGTCAATTAGGCATACACATGCATGGGACTTGCTACTTTGTCTCACCAATCTACAACCCATCATGACTGCTTTGCTCCAGTATCAAGTGGTTACCCCCTTGCAAGGTACTACCAGGGGCCGGGGAGATGGCTCAGTAGAATAAGCGCTTGACTGGCAAGCGCAAGGTCCTGAGTTCAATCCCTGGTACTGGAAAATAAAAAGTGCCACCTTTAATTCCAAAGAGTTGTGGAGGTTATATACTCAAACTGGTGAATTTTATTATTTTTAATTTTTGAAATTCTCATTATCCCAAGATGTGCTACAATAACCACTGCAACAGTGTATCTATTTAGCTAACTGCTATATTTTGTTCTCAAAGAGTAATTTTAGATTACTTTCAAGCACATACACTTGGAAGTGGGGAGGCACACAAAGAAAATTTGTGTAGTTAGAATATATATATTATTAGTGCTATATCATATTTCAAGCAAATTTTGATTAGTTTCCAAGTATATGAACTGGAAGGAGAAATATGCATGCAACTGTTTATCTTCTCAAACAAATATGATATCTTGAAACTATGAATGCAATATAAAAGTAGCAATATCTATGAATGTTTGGTTTCACTTTTAATTTTCTTTATAAAACTTGGAAAGATGCAGGAAATTTAAAATATTATCATTGATTCATAAGGTTTACTGAGTGTGATAAAAACGTCATAGATTCCATGAGTGCAAAATTATCTATATTGATGGAAAATTCCACATACTACTTGTATTTTAAATGATAGGAAATTAAAAGTAAAATATCTTATTACTCACAGTGACCATCTTCACCTGATTTTAGTGATGTAATATGATACATTATCACAAAGGAAAAAGTAATATTTTCATGAGAATGAAGCACTAACTTCCATAGCTTCTTTGAGGTAAAGCATCTCAATTTTCTTTTTTTCCAGTGAGGGAATCGGGACCCCCAATTTTAGCGACTTTTTCCTTACCTATCTTTAACTCAGTAGTAGAAAGAAACACTCACTTGCAGTTAGTCATTTTGGTTGCACATAGTCTGTATTTGTGAAAATAAACTCCAAATAAGAATGGTTGCAGGGGCTGGTGAGATAGCACTGTGGACTAAAGCGCCTGCTTAGATAAGCTTAGGCAAGCCCAGCGACAGTGGTTCAATCCCTGGCACCACATGCCATGCCAGGCCTGCCCCCAGCCAGGGTAGGCTGAGCCCGCCCCCCCCCCCAAAAAAAAAGAATGACTTTGGATCATTCAAACATATTTTGGTTCACCTAAAATACTTTAAGATGAAGAACTAAATTCATTATATCTTGAGCATTCTAATAACAAACTTATGCTACACACTAATTTAAGTTTCATCATTTGAACTTTAGTGCAAAAAAAGAATCTCTTTTAATAAAATTTATTTCTTTTTTGAAAAATGTGCTCATTTGGTTTGCAATAGCCTTCTAATTAAAAATTGTGTGGTGGAGGCTGCCCTTAGCTCAGTTGTTTAAGCACATGCTCATGCAAAGGCAGTCAGGAGCAGGATATCGTGGTTTGATCTCCAGCTCCCCCTGCCTTACCAGACCTGCCCTTCAGGCGGCCTGAGCCACCAAAAAAAAAAAAAAA
>NW_004524642.1:5702109-5704033 GCF_000260255.1 Octodon degus
TATTAATGTGGCTTTACATTTTATACCTCATTTTTATACTTTTCTGTTGGATTGTTAAGACCAAGATAAAGCAAGACCTATACAACAAAAAATGTAGCTTTTTTATATGATAAGGTCAGTCAAGTCCCCTTAGGATTTATCCTGTTAGTCTGTACTGCAGTTTGCAGATCCTTTGTGAGTGTCAGCCATGTGGATGAGTCATGGCCATTGCTGGACCAATTTGTTCTCTGTGTAAGCCTGAGAGATGTTTTCTCTCCATGTACCACATCTTCTTTAACCATTCCTCAGTTCATGGGCATTTGGTTTGATTCCAAGATTCAACTATAACAAACTATGCTATTATAAACATTGGTGCAAATAAATGGCTGGGGTATGAGGCCCTCAGTTCTTCTGGAAAAATGTCCAGTACAGCAATAGCTGGGTTGAATAGGACCTCCAATGATAGCTTTTTAAGGACTCTTCACACTGATATCCACAGTGGTCGTACCAGTCTGAATTCGCACCAACAGTGGAAAAGGGTCCCTTTTTCCCCTCAAACCTTCCAGAATTTTTTACTGGTTGACTTCTTGATTATAGCTAAGGAAATGCTCTTTGAATGTGGTAAAATCCTGCTTAGATGTAAAAATATGAGTGCGTACTATAGGAGGATATTCCATCAATAAGAAAAATCTTATCAAGCATTGATGTCCAAAATAGCTGTGAATTTTCCCAAGAACCACACTTTCTTACAGCATTAAGAAAGGATGAAAGAGATTATGCTAACTTGATTTTAATTTGCATACTCATGTATACATATGAATATTACACATGAATATTTGTTCATATGCATCAACATCTAAAATACAAGGTACAATAAAGTGGGTATCTAAAATAGTTTTGCTATATTTTTTACAAAATAGCTACAAGATAAAAATCACATATTCATTACTAATGCAATTTACAAAAATATTTTTGATTTGAAGTTGGGAGAATTCAAGAATACAGACATAGAGAGGATTGACTGTATACCCCTCCACACACATGTGTGTATACAAGCACACACACACACACACACACACACACACACACACAAATGGATAGAGAAGGTAGATTGTATACACAGGAACCTACAAAATTGCATCAGCTTGCTAGTGTAATTTGTTAAGATCTCTATAATCTTTATAAAACAGTTTTAAGCTCATGTCTTCCCTAACTTTATACTTTCATATTCATTAATGTTCCTACATACTGTGGTGTGGATTATGGCTTCTCCTTCCATACTTATTCAGTTTAATGTATAATTCATATTTTTTTTCTTTTCTCATCTACATTTTTTTAAAAAATTAGCGTTGTCTTGCAATGTCTTCCAATTTTCTGTACTTATCCATACTTGAAAATTCCCAATCCATTCTCTGCTTGTATAAGTTTAACTTTTAAATTTTCTACATATAATTGAGATTATACAGTATTTCTTTTTCTTTTATTAATCTTTTTTTTTTTTTTTTTTTTTTGTACAGGGTCTTGCTGTGCAGCTTGAAGTAGTTGTGGTCATGCTGTGTCAACCTCCCTGGCACAGGGATTACAGGTGTGCATCACCATACCCAGTTTTGGTGGTCGATTAGATGCTGGACTGGCATGACATGTGGTACCAGGGATTGAACAAGGGTCCTTGTGCTTGCCAGACAGGTGCTTAGACTGCTGGGATCTTTCCCTGGCCCAGTATTTCTTTTTTTATGCATATAATTTTTTTGATTAGCATAATGTCACATTTGATCATGTTGTTCTAAACTTTCATCTTATTCGTCTTCCATTGTACATGCCACATTCTCTTTATTTGCTAATTTTAATGATCACTTTCCATACCCAGGTTCTTGTGGATAATGCTATGATGAATTGGATGTTAGATATTACTTCAGGGCCAGGGATATGGCTCAGTGGAATAAGC
>NW_004524642.1:5716409-5720455 GCF_000260255.1 Octodon degus
CCTTTGTTGTAGATCTTTGCTGTACTTATAACCTTCGCACGTACTGAAGTTCAGGTGCAGCTCTACAAAGTTTGGACTTATCCAGCTGTGCCTGACTTGGGTCTAGCTTCTGTGTTCAGCTCCTTCCCTCTGCTGCCCTTGAGGGTGAACCTGTTGTGCCCCTGTGGCATGATTTTCTGCTCCTGGGCTAGCTGGGTGGATCTATCCTCTGCACACTCTGCAGGGATTGCAGCTGCAGGGTTACACCCCAGGCATGTATGCCAGGCCTGAGCTGTGCCTGGAGTGGGCAAAGTGGAGTAGGGGGGAGAGGAAGCTCTCCTTCACACTCACTGGGTTTGGGCTAGGACTGGGTCTGGGGGTTTCTGGAACGCAGCAGAAATTCCTACTCGGCAGGCAAGGCTGGGGAGGTGCTGCAGAGTGGTGGGGGGCGTCCCAAGTGGTTGGGAGAGGGTCTCGCCCACACCTCGCCTGGGCTGGAACAGGTATTTGGTCCAGCCAGCACAGGGTAGCAGGAAACTCTCCCACACACTCACCGGACCTGGGCTAGGACTGGGTCTGGGGGTTCCCGGAACACAGCAGAAATTCCTACTCAGCCTGCAGGGTGGGGGAGGTGCTGTGGAGTGTGGGGGGTGTCCCAAGGAGGTCGGAGAGGGTCTGGCCCATGCTGCACCTGGGCTAGGACTGGTCCTGCCAGCACAGTGTAGCATGAAGCTCTCCCCCACACTCACTGGACCTGGGCTAGGACTGGGTCTCAGAATTTAAGAAGTTTTGCACTGAAGAAGACAGAAACTAAAAATTTGCTTTATAACAAGCTTTATTGGTCATTATATTTATAATAAATGCTTTTAAATAATAAATAAGCAAATGAATACATTACTCTTTATTTTATATTTATGGCAATCACCAGATCTTATGCAACATTACTTGATATGCATACACACAGGTATGCGTATGCATAAATTTTGTTTCTGTTGCACCCAATCTCTTACACTCTCACTTTCAAAACCCTTTTTCATCTCTTTTTTATAGGACTCTATGACCTGGACCCTTCATTTGTACAGCCTCTTGTTTCTCTTTCATGAAGAATTTCTTCTTTCTTTCTTTTTTTCTTTCTTTCCTTGCTTTTTTCTTAGATAGGACCTTGCAAATTTATTAAATGTCCCAGCCTCACCTCAGATTCATGATCCCACTGTCTTAACCTCTCTGAATGCTGAGATTAGAGAGATGCACCACCCCAACTAGCAAAGCCCTCTTGTACTTTTTAATCATCTCCCATCCAGATGATTGAGTTCATTCAATATTTCAGGAATTATTTATTAAGCAACAATCATAGTACAGTGGGAATTTTTTAAATTAATGAAGCACATATGCTTGCTTTTTACCTAACTTATGCAAAGCATATAATGACAAAATCAGGACATAGGTGTATGACCTGTGTCATAACAAAAGTGGATCAAGTAAAGAGATAGAAGAGCAAGTGAATACTAGGTAAAAACAACAGTGAGGAAAGACTTCTCAACAATGTGGCATACAGGAAAGACCCACAAGTATGTAAAGGAATCAGTCATAATGTGTATGTGTGTGGAAGACAAGAGAAAAAGGGAGGGAAAAAAAGAGCATGCAAGGATCTCTGTACTGTGGAGCTTTCATGCATTAGCAGAGGACAGGAAATCTAGTCTGCTGACTTCTCGGAGGCTAGGGACTATGGTAGCTAATTAGGTGGGAGGAAAACCCAGAAAGCATATATAATTATTTGCTTACATGGTAACTTTTCAAATCTCTCCTGACACTTGGGAGAAATTGAATTGTTTAAATTCAAGATGTGATATATCTGTGTGTATGTGTATTTATTAAGCTCACTAATACATGGAGAATGGAATAAAGTTAAATTTGTTCCATTCTGACATAGTTCAGTGGACTAAGCACCTACTTAGGCAAGCACAGGGACCACGTTTCAATCCCCAGCACCACACGCCATGCTGGTCCTAACCCCCCACCCCCAGGCGCACTGAGCCAGCAACCAAGACCAGGCGTAGCTGTGCATGCCACTAATCCCAGCACTGGAGAGGCTGAAAACACGAGGATCACTACAAGTGAAAGTTGTGTAGGAAGACCCTGTACCTAGTACTTAAAAATAAAACAAAATAAAGATGTACATGATGATGATGATCAGACGATAACTGAGGTGAACCATGTCCAGAAGATTCAACACGTTTTTATAAAATAGAAAACAAGAATTGATGTTCTGGGAGTTTGGGCTTAAAATAAGGAAAGAACAAATAAAACATGCACTGATATCTGAAATACATGTAAACAGAAATTTAAGAGTTTTTCTAAGGTGAATTTCTACTCATACTTTCTCCATAGATCCGCAAACCCCCTGTCTCACACGCATACATTCACATACATGCACAAACTTACGAAAATATAACAATCTATACATTGGATGGTGATATAGCCAAAGGGATTTCTTTCCAGTCATTGCTTTCATGTGGTGAGGCGCCTTGAGCCCTCACAACAGTGTATTAGGAGACCTCAGTTTTTACGCATTATCTATCCAGTATCAGATTTTCTTTTGCATCAACACAAATGGGCTAAGGTGACCACACCATGTTGATTCATAATGTGTAAACTTGAAGTTATGACTTTTATCCTTTCTTTAAACCCTTTCCCCAGTGCATTGTTTCAGCATCAGTCGGCTCACTCTCCCCCATGTGGTCTTTTGTCTCTGGTCATGTTTACCCCCATGTTCCCAGCATCACACGCTCCAGATCCAGCACCCCTGAAAATCCCCGTCTCTGAACTCCTCAGGCTTTGGAAGGACATTTAGATCAATCCATAACACTCCCTGAAGACCAAATAAATTTCCAGTTTGATTTGTATTATTTTTGAAGACGGTAGAGTGAGCAAAGAAAAGGGCATTATTCTACACTTGCTTTCTTAAATACTCCTTTCAGGAGGTAGAGTCAGAAAATTATGTGATTTTCTCACAAATACATGGGCTTACATGGGATTTCAGTGTTAATCAGTTACATTTTTTAAGTACTGGAAAGATAAGTTTTAGGAATGATTAATTCTTCATGGAAATAAACTATCCATAATTAACTTAAATTGAAGTAGTTTAGGTTGCAAGTGTATCATGACAAGGAAATTGGGAATACTTACGTCCTAAATTTGGTTTTTCAATTAATCAGACAAACTATCGAGACCTTGGCAGACAGAATTAGTGCCACCCTGTGTTATCTAACTGGGCATCGTGTACTCATCTGCATGCTGATGCAGAGAAAATTATCAGCTGTAGTTCAATAGATGTGGCAGAAGAGGGAGACAGGAGTGATGAATCACCGGGGAACTTGTAGATGGGATGCAGGAACCAGCAGCCAAGGAGTACAGGCAGCTTCTATAAGAATGACCCTGGGGAATCAGTCAAAAGCAATTAGGAACCTCAGGCCTACAACCAGAAAGAGCTCAAGTTCCCCAGAAACAAAAACTGAGTCACTTAGAGCACTCACAGCTTCCTGAAAGAAATGCAGCCCTGTGGAGAGCTTGTTTGGGGACATGTTAAACCAAAGTTAGCAAAAGTAATATAAATATATGTATATATATGTAGCTAGTACAGGGTCTACAGGGTCTCACTACACAGATTGTACTCATAGTGATTCTCCTGTTTTCAGTCTCCCAAGCTCTGGGATTATAGGCATGTGCTCCCACGCCCAGTCTCGATCATGGTCTCAGCGTGCCCCGGCGGGAGGGCTGGCATAACACACTGGGTATTGAACCCCGGCCACTGCACTCTGCCGAAGCAGGCACTTCAGTCTGCTGAACTATCTGGGCAGTCCACAAATGTGTATTGCTTTAAGTTTCTAAATATTTGGTAATTTGTTTTATAGGAATAGGATGTGAAGACAACTGCAAATATTGTAACTGTATTTTCAGTCAATTTTGAGATTATAGCCATGTTCAAATTGTAGACATTTAGATGTGGGAAGGGATGAAGTCATTCCTGGTATATAAAGAACTTTTTTTTGTATTTAGATGATTTTTTA
>NW_004524642.1:5720555-5725246 GCF_000260255.1 Octodon degus
CTATTTTTAAAATTTAAGATACATTCATACAGTTTCCAAAATGACTCCACTAATTTAAATTCCCACCAGCAATGGCAAGGATTGCCTTTTCTCTGCCCCTTGCCAAGAGTTATTTTCTTTTGTTTCTTAATAATAGCCATTCTAATCAGTTTGAGAGGTTTTCTCATTATGGTTTTAATGTGCTTTTCCCTGATGATTAGTGACATTGCGCATTTTTCTACACTTCTTTGAAATTTGTATGTTTTTCTCTGATGAATATATGCTCAGATCCTTTGGTACTTTTTCAATCAAGGTTTTGCTTTTATGTTACTGAATTGCTTGAGTTCATCATACTATATATCTTAAATATTAACCTCTGCCAGAAGTACTTGTGAATATTTTCTACTGTAGATTGTCTTTTGGTTTGAATCATTGTTTCTCTGTTTTTGTGTACAAGCTTTTTACAGTATGATAATATCAATTATTTTTGCTTTTGTTTCCTGTGCTTCCTGAATTATTCCCAAAAAACTAATTGCTCAGATCAATGTCAGTGGCTTTTGGGCATGCTTTATTCTGGTAGTTTATATCTTTTCTTCATGTATTTGCTACAGGGTCTCACTACACAGCTCAAACTCTCTTACATTTAAGTCATTAATCTATTTTGAAGTAATTTTTATATAGAGTGTGAGGTAAAGACCCAAGTTTATGATTATGCTTATGTAGATACAGTTTTCTCATGCTGTTTATTGAAGAGACTATGCTTTCTTTACTCATGTTATTGACAAATAGGGAGTAAAAAATAGGATGCCTATGAGTTTTTCTTCTAGTATAAAAGCTAGGAAGTCCAATATCAAAACACTGGCATTAGCAAAGTTTTTGTGCCAACACAGACATTGTATACAACATAAAGATATAATACTATGATGGTGCGTACCTTGTGGAGAATGAAAACCATTTGAAGAGTACCTCACAGCGATAGAATACCATGATGGATTGTACAACATTTAGACAGAATACCATGATGGAGTGTACAACACGGAGATAGAATACCATGGAAGCACAGGGCTTGGCACCAATAGAAAGTTGAGAAAGCTAAAGTTTTTTTTTTTCTACAACCCACTCTTGATAACTAATCTCCTCCATGACAGTGGTCTTAATGAATTATGTTTTTTTTAATTTCCACCTCCCAATAAGATCAATGACAAATTTTAACAAGAATATTGGAAGAGACATTCAAAATACAGCAACTATGTTATTCTTACAGAGCCAGAAATCATTACCATTGTTTTATAGACAATTCTCTGAGAAGATCAACTCCCCAGAACATGGTATGTTTAGTAATAAAGACCCCTTCATTCTGCAAGACCCGTTATTCTAAGAGCAGGAGTCAGTAGTTTAGAAGTTTGCCTTTGTTGCTTATAAGGTCTCAGGAAACACTAGTTGTCAAGGACTTACTGCATCTTTATTCCAATGGTAGAGAGTTACACATATCACCAAATGGAGGCCTTGGCCCATTATAAGCAATCCTGGAAAGGTCCAAAAATAAGACTCTGTTGGTTGTAGCTCATGTCAAATCACTCTGAAATCAATTTAATCAAGAAGCCAACTGCCATGGTGACCTCACAAGCAAAGAACCAGCATGGAGCAAGTAGTGCTCATCTCATGGATGCTGAATACACATCCATTCCAAGTCTTTCAGTTGATCATAGGTTCATAACAGAGAGCTTACAATTTCAGAGAATTGTCTGGGATTTATGCTGTCACTAGGAATGTCTCAGTTAAAATAGCCAGCACTGTTTATATTTCAAGACTCCACAATCTGTGCTTGGTTGTTAAATTTTTTGCACATCTGTAAAGATACACAATGTTGAAAAGAAGGTAATACAGAGTTATCCACTGAAGTAAACTTAACACGGCTATTTAGACACTACAGATTTCTTGATGTCAGAGTACTAGAGACATAGAAAAGTTATTAATCTTGCTGCATGACTGATCTTAATCATGAGTAGGAGAGAATGCTGCTGCTGCCAGACAATACAAGCAGGCAGCTTTTGATATTTCCTTGCTCCACTGTGACTGAGTAGACAGGAAGAACAATTCAGCTTGAAAAAGGAAAGGATAACTACAGGTTAAGCTCAGTAAGGTGTTTGCCATTTATAGCTTGATTTCTGGAATAAGTGTTTAGGACTAACCATTATTATGCTGATAAGATGCAAGGACATAATTTAGAAGGAACTGCTAGGAACTTTTTAGAACCTCACATTTGGATATGGATTTTTTTTCCTTTTTCATTTATGTATTTGGTATAGGGTCTCACTGCGCAGCTTGGACTCATAGTGATCCTCCTGTGTTCAGCCTCTATAGGCCTGGGATTACAGGTGTGTACCACCATGCCCGACTCGGTCAAGGCTTAGCCAGCCCCAGAGGTGGGGCCAGTGAGGCTTATGGGACCAGGTGAATGCAGATTAAAAAAAACACATACCTAGCCAATTACTACTTTTCTCTTGAAACAGTAACAATCATAAACAAATCATATAGACTGAAGTTCTTGCCTTGTCTACTTTTGTCAGATAAAATGTTAATTTTTCAGTAGCACCATATATCTTCAGAAGACATCTGTTAGTATTTATTCACTTCATTTGTGTAGCTCCACAAATGAAACATCCATGTAGTACTCTTTGCTTGCTCCATACGGCTCGAACAGGTAAATTTTGCTTGGAAATTTTCTTATTTTCCGGTATTTTTCATAAGGAAATTGTTTATGTGTTATTCATCAGTTTTATGGTCTTTTTCTTCTCGGCTTTAGAAAGTGGAAGCATGTTCAGTACTCAGTCACACACAGAGCAGACTCATTACGGGACAGTCGATGAGCAATTTACCAGGAAGAAAGTCCAATTAGCTTTACTGGAAAGTGTACTGTGGTGTTACCCTCAGTGAGAGTAGCAAGTAAAATTTTACCCACAACTGGTTACAGAGGGGTAATTAAAACCATTAATCTTTTTATTGATCTTTGACTCCGTTGCCCGCTATATTTAGCAGATAAGATTCATGAGCTAGTGGAGTGTGTCCATTGTCACAGACCTTCATCAATAGGTATCCCCTGAAGAGGGCCCCAAGGTAAAAGAGCATTTATCAGATTTATGCCCATTACATGGTTCATCCAGACTTGAAACACATAATTGTTATGCTTTATTAAGAGGCAATATTTAAAAACTGCAAAACTGATGAAAATTGCAACTTTTTCATACTAGGTAAAAGTAACATGTGCTAAATGCCTTTTGAGTTGTATTGGTTTCATTTAATTTTTACAGTTGAAGAGAATATGTTTTTACTTGATAGCATCTTAAAATGCTGTAGGTCAATGTGTAATTTTATACCTAGGTACTTTTTATAAAAAAGTAAATGTTGGACCTCAGAGTCCATAATTATGTCTCAGAAGTAATAATAGTCCATCACAGAAGCATGGCTTGGTTCACAGATCATTGATACAGTTAGTTTTAACAGATGCTTAGCTGCCATTATAATCTCTCCTATCCATTTGGCTGTCATAAAACCCAGACCCATGTGTCCAAATTAGGCTATTATTTCCATAAGACTTTGTTCTCTTACACCACGAACAATTAGCACTTTAGAAGACTAGAGCATCCGCCAGCGACCTTGGGCAATTAGGGGATTTTTAGAACTTGGCATGTAGTAGCTGCTCTGAATATTTGTTGAGGAAAGTCAGGAGATTTGCACATGTTTCACACTGAATGAAATGGGTGAAGAAGAGTCAAGAAAAGCCCTGGGATGTTGTATCCTGGTAGCTGAAATTCTGAAAGCACAATGTTGAATGTTCATGTCTGGTAAACAGTGACTACAGATTTTTACACTAACACAGTACTAATCAGGGTCCACGTACAAATAAAGTGGCCATTACAAGTTTACTGATCAAGATGCAGAAATGATGACATAATGAATGCAGAGAATAGTTGATATTTGAGGATGGTCAGTATTTACACATCTTTTCAGGTTTCGCAGGTGTGACTAGGTTGTTAAATGAGTCAAGACCATCTTTTTATTACCTAAGTGTTAGAATACGAATAAAGAGGTTCATCAAAAAAGACTACTCTTGAGAAAGAAAAATGGCAACAGTGAGCAAATCCAAGCAGAAATATTCATGGAATTTGGAAGCAGAGGGTAAGCTCACAGCAATACAGTAAGATATCCTACTAAGTAGCAAGATGAATAACGGGATTAGCAATAAATTTCCTTTTCTTAAGAACTAACACACATGGGCATCTTATTCTTCTTAATTTTATCAGCCAAGTCCTTTAGAATTCTGATCACTTATAAGCCAGCCAGCCAATAACCTTGCCATAATTTATTTTATTCTGAGGTTAACAAGATCCCATTTTTATTGTTGTAATCAATAATCATGACTGATGTATACTAGCACTAGTTGTACTTAGAAATATGTTTGTATGCAATATAAGAATTCATTTTTCTTGATGGATTCTCTTGGCCAATAAATACTATTCTAAAATGCTTTGTCCTTGTTTATCTTTTCTTTCTTGTTTATCTTTATTCAGATTAACATCAGTTACTCATTCCATTTTTGAACTTCGGGTAACAAATCACAGCAAATATAAATCCAGTGACTATCTTTTAAATTTCTCTTTCTGATGAATATTTTTATTGTTTTTCAAGATCAGAATTTAAGAATTTTTTTT
>NW_004524642.1:5735906-5745853 GCF_000260255.1 Octodon degus
AGTACACGTGCAAATTTTAAACAATGGAAATTTGTATTTGTTGTATTTGTTGCTTGATGCCTGTCTGCTAATACGTGAGTTTTAATGTAGCAGGTGCTTTTTAATGCCTGTAAACATTATTGTTTGACAAAGTGCTCCTGCACTATATTAGCGGAACTGCTTTTTATGTACACATTACAGTTGTCAGAGACTGGGCATCAGTTGATAATTACTAATTTTCATCTGATACTTTTGTCTTGTTAGGAAAATAAGATTTTGATTTCTATAAGGTCAAGTTGGTCTTGGTGCAGCAGTGTATCATCCTATTAATCATAATGCTGCTCAACCGCCTTAATAATCAGTTTTATTCCCCTAACCTCGCACAACTGCATTTTCATCTCATTAACTTTCTCCCCTTTATTACTAAAAATATTTACTCTGGCTATTATCGTAATCTGATTTACCAATTTATATGCTTTGCATTATGCTTATTTTTATACACATGTTGGCCTCTCAAATAAACTTAAACTCTTGCAGGTCAGATTTTGTGTGATAGCTTTTTATAGTTGCTAGTATAATATCTTCCACTTAGAGGACACTAAATACAGAATGGTTGCTTTGATCATAAACCTCAGTAATTTCTGCAAATTTTCCTGGACTTTTCTAATTAGTGAGAAAGAATATTATGTGTTACATTGCTCTCCCTGAGTATCTTAAGACATCTTTGCAATAGATAAGCTGTGTTTTGTTTTATTAATAAGATTAATTAAAACAAAGAAAAATTGTAAAATTAAGCACGCAGATTGAGAAGTCCCGGTTACTCCTACACATCTAACCCATATATAAAATGTGAACAAAGAACTTCACAATTCTAAATATTAGGTTCATTGAAATCCTTAAACCTTACTAAATGTTTCCTTGTTAATTATCTATGGGAGGAATTTTTACTTTTATTTGAAAAAGCCAGTGTCTAGTACAGTGCTTGCTCTGTGGCTGGCTACTATTTTCAACTTCTAACACTCATGAACTGTGCTGCTGTCTTGAGCTGTTTATCTGCTCTTTTACAGTGTGTAAGTTTTCAAAAGTAGACTTTTGCTAATTGATTGATATGAGTGACTCAAAAATAAATAACAAGGGGCCGGGGAGATGGCTCAGTAGAATAAGCACTTCCCTGGCAAGTACAAGGGCCTGAGTTCAATCCCTGGTTCCACGAAAAAAAAAAATTAATAACATTCAGTGTAACTTCCCCTCTTTCCTGCAAGTGATCTCCCTTTCCCTGACTTGATACTTTCATTTGTCATGGGTACTATAGTTATTTTCTCCAGTGCGTGGCAATGGCGATCAAAACCTCAAGACTGGTAAGAGTTCTGCTCTCAACTCCATCTTCTGATGAGCTGCGTGCTCAGTGTGCGACTTCTTCACAGGTTATTGCAAGGCTCTATAACAAAATACCCCACCCATGATTTCTTTGAGACAAAACAACTGTTGAAAAATCCTAAGTCAAAGTGCTTCCATTTTAGTATCTTTGCTTAGTCTTGCTAGAATCTCTAGTGCTTTTGTTCAAAAAGTTAATTATCTTTACATTAGTTTTATTTTTATTTTTTTTAATTTTTATTTATTTGTGTGTGTGTGTGTGTGTGTGTGTGTGTGTGTGGCCAGCTCAGCCCACCAGGGGGCGAGGCTGGCTGCCATGTGGTGCTGGGGGATTGAACCATGGTCCCTGTGTTTTGCTTAGCTTGTTCTAAGTAGGTGCTTTAGACCACTGAGCCATCTCACCAGCCCCCTTTACATTAGTTTTAAATTCAAATATTATATGGCTTCCCGGGTACCACCAAGGGAGACAAATCTACAGCGAGGGGAATGTGCAGTGGAAGTACGTTGGGGAGCTCCTGATCCTGTTACAAGAACTATTGACAGCTCCATCTATTACTTTCATTTTGACTAAACATTCTTTTTATGTGATTTCTTTCATCTTCTTCTACTCTAACCATGCTAGAGAAGCCCAGAGGCACCTTCAATATTGCTATTTCACTTCATTTCTTTTCAAATGTCCTATTTCATTTATTTCATTTCACTTAAGTTCTTTCATAAGACACCAAGACACAGTCACAATTCAGTCAAGTTCTTTACCCCTTTATAAAAAGAACCACCTTCTTCCAATAATACAGTCCCCATTTCAGTCTAGGACTCCATCACAGTGACCTTTACCATTCATATTTCTACCAGAATTCTGTTCACAACCACTTAGATATTTCTCTAAAATTGAGGCTTTCCCTCCAGTTCCGTTCTTCCTGTGAGCTCTTTTCAGAGTTTTGCTTTTCATTCATGACAAGTTTACAGCTCTTCAAGCCTACACTCACTTCCCAGTTGCAGAGTGCATCCACACTTCCAGCTGTTCTAACAGGAAACCTATCTCTGTGTGCTGACTTCCTCACAGGTTATTGCAAGGCTCTATAACAAAATACCCCACCCGTGATTTCTTTGAGACAAGACAACTGTTGAAAAATCCAAAGTCAAAGTGCTTCAGTTCTAGTACCTTAGAAGAGCTAATTTTGTGACTCATGGTGAACATGTTTTTGACGTATCCTAACTTGGTGGAAGGAACAAACATGGTGTATAGGGCATTACAAAATAGGGGTAATAATCGTATCAAGGACCGGACTACCCTTCTGAAGGTCCCATCTCCCGATAGTATTATGGAGGTCACAAGCTTAACATGAGTTATAGAGTAACACATATATTTACACATGAATATAAATTAATTAATTTACCTCAACGTTGATCCTGCTGGTTTGTATGGGCTCTTTCACTTTACTTCCCATCACTTTATGCTAGGTATGTTGTGTCAAAGGTGCATAAGTCAGCGTAGAGGAGAAAATATATTATCAAATACCATTTTACTAATGTAAGGTTTTCATTTGCTATACATAAAAATCAAATAAAATTGTTAACATATCATTTCAGAACCAAAAAAAAAATCCTTTGAAAAGAAACAAAGGTTTCAACTGAAGGCAGCAGGAGAGTCAGAACTGTTACATTAGTTGACTTTCTGGTACTAACAAGCTGGCGTTCCATCATAGTCGTACTTCAGCACTAGACTACTAGTTCCTGGGATTTATGCTCTTTTATGCGAAGATTTCGTCTTGCTACTCAGTGCACAAGCTAGAACTTGTCCGTGTTTATTGCCTTGTATCTTGCTGTCCACTCCAACCCCACGCATTTGCTGTTCACCATTCTTTATTCTTTGCATTCCCTACCACCTGTTAGTGATAAATACCAAGGTGACACTGTGCATGTATTTTACAATAAAGACTTCTAACATGTCACATTAAAAATAATTGACAAAGCCTTCATGGAATTCCAGTAAGGACTCTGTAATTACTATAGTTTGGGGAAGTATCACTCAAATTCCCATCTGTTCAAGGTTTGATCTCCATCCGGGACAGGACTGGAAGGTGGTAGAAAGTTTACCAAGTGGGGTTGAGTGAGAGGGCGTTAGGGAGGTCTTTGAACAGGATGTAGGGAGTGAGCCTTGTTTCTCTCTCTCTCTCTCTCTCTCTCTCTCTTTCGTTTCTTAGTCACAAGGTAAAGCAGTGAAGAGGTTTACTTCACCATGTGACTCTCCAGCGTGGCACCTCACCACTGGCTCCCAAAGGACAGCTCCAACTGAACACACAGCAATGTCCAAAACTATGAATTGAAGTGCACCTTTCTCCTTATAAGTTGATCATTTTAGGTAGTTTTTATAGTTTCAAAAAGCTGACACCATAGCATGTTTACTAATACTGAAATTCATAAACCCTTTTCCCTGAAACAGGAAGAGTCTTAAAATAATATGTATTGATTGACTTTTGAAAGGAGAAAATGCCATTTTTATACCTACATTATACATGTATCACTAAAATTTAAACTTTAACTGAGTATAATATTATATGATTGACTTTGTTTAAAAGTAATTTTAAAAATTCCATTGGAGTTTATAAAAATAGCATATCTCTGAAAAACTTACTGAAATTTGGGGGATTAATTGACCAATACAGGCTTTCCGCTGAATAGCTAAGTAAAAATCTCAGATTTATAGATTTTATTATTCATTCAGTATTTCTAAGGTTTTTCATTTCTGCTGTGTGAGTGCCTCTTTATCTGATGACATCTCATCAACATACAATATTGTGTTTTCCAATCTCATATCCGCCTACAGGCTAATTTTATTTAAGTTTTACCTGCAACCCTGAAGGTAGAGGCTGATGACAGATTATTATATACATTTTATTTCTGTGCCCTTTCTTTCTTAGCTAAGACATTAACTATATTATAAGAGGTTTAAGACATCAGAAACTCCTTCCACAACAAATTCGGTGATGCTTTCATCCAGTGGCACAGAAATATGATTCACTCCTGACTATTGTCTTCCACTGAATTCAAGTTCAAAATTCAGCCACAGATTTTATCTCTCCAACATAATAGGCTACAGCAACGTTAGAGAAATTTCTCCATGTTAGCTCAAAATAATTTTACTTCAGAAAGCATTTCAGAGAAAGTGCCAGCCAAGCAACATTGACCAAATTCTTACGAAAGAGTCAGAAGTTATTAGTTCACTTCTTAATAATTGAATATAGAATCCATCTTCCCAGTCCCACTTATTTCTGTTAGAGAAGCACATTCTGTGATACACGGTGTGTCTTCCTTTCTTGGGAAGCTCCAACGATTCAGCGCTCACTTATCAGCCCCAGCCTGCCTCTCCACAGTAGGGGACCTCAGCAACACTCTATTTTCTGTGCCTATGCAAAAGTGATGAATCTAGGAAAGGATACCCAATGGCAGGGGCCTCCGAGATTATCTTCTCAGATAAGGTGTTGAACACCCGAGAAGCAATCAGTGTTTGCAGATGGAGGGACTGAGTTCCAGAAAAAGAGGAAGCAATGATGTGGGAGGAGGACAGGGAGCAGGGTGAAGGGCCAGACGCACAGTCTACCAGGCACCAAGAGAAGCAGGGTAAGACGCACCACAGCTTGAATCCAGCACGCAGGGAACTGCAGAAGAGCCGGCACTGCGAGTCAAGGAGCGGGAAATGGGGAGAGGAGCCAATCTGCTAACTTCAAGTATACTTTTAAAGAACGGTACATTTTCAATTTAAGGATGTATTAAAGTCCCTTTACGTCAGCCACTCATTCACTGTGCTTTAATAATCCTCATAGTATAAAAAATTATTCCAAAGACTGTATTTGATGGTAAAATCTTATTTCAAAATAGAACACTAAAATATATATAAACTCACATTTTAGTAGATTTTATAATTGTTACACTTCACTTTATTTTTTGTGGGCTCTTCATCTGAGTGAAATACTTTTTTCTCTGAGATTAAATGAGAAATTTTGTAAGTGTCCCATTTTATATTTCCTGTGCTTTACCCCAGCTCCTTAGTTGCTCATTATTCCTTAGTTTTTCTCCTTGTCTTTTTGTTGCTTTAATTTATTTTAAAGAGAGCATCATTCTTTATTTGATGTGGTGAAGCAAGCCTTTATTTCTGAAGGTAACGTAGCTGGAGTATTAGAAGTTTGCTGAATTTATTTATGGTAGTTTTCCACTGACCATAACTGCAGGTCATAATATTAAGAGCTAATACTAGAAGATACTCTGAGACCTCCAGGATTACTGCTATTCCTTTCCTTCAACTGTGGTATAGTAGTCCAGTTTCCTCTTGGTATCAGGATTCACAGCCAGTACTGTACTTTTTGTTTCTTAATTCAGATGCAACTAGAATCCAAAGTGGCTGGGTAGCAGTTTTAACTTCCAGTTGAATATTGTTGAATTATTATTTTATTATATCTCCTTGTAGAACTATTTCTTTATCTGACAGTAAGAACCTAAAGATTAAGAACTCTGTCCAAGCACAGCGCAAAGTAGGTGGAACAAGAAGCAAAAACTTTTGCCAAGTAGGCCACTGAACACATGAACAAGTAGCATTGTTGTAATTTCTTTTCTTGGTTTTCATTTTTGGTACTGGGGATTGAACTCAGGACCCTGTGCTTGCTAGGCAGGTGCTAATGCCACTGAGGTATCTCCCCTCTACTTCCTATCCATTGATTCTTGGACTCATGAATCATTGTTATGGGGGAAATAACACAATTTAGTTAGTATTGACGCAGAGCACTCACAGCCTTCTAGAGAACATTGCCTCAGCCCTGTAAGGCGTTGCCACCAAGCTGGAACAGTGACCAACTTACCCAAGGTCCACTTCCCTGTCATATCCATCAAGCTGCTTTGCAATAGGGTAGAAAGGTAGGACCAGTGAATTCCGGTGGAATCAGTTCAATATTATATTTCTTTCCTGTAAAGTGAGTTCCTTTAACAAAATAGTGCTGTGTAGCCTAACATATTCACGGTTAATACATTCTCTAAAAAGTAGATGCTAGTCCTGACCGCAGTTTTGAGCACAATACAAGCAAATACACACAAGGAGTAAACATGGCAATGAAAATAGCATCCCCTCCATGAGGGAAGCACTTCAGAACAGCCCACAAGCTACCAGACAGCTGGCATATCACTGTGGGAAATGGCTTATACCAGGGAGAGAACAATTGTATCTGCTGCTTCTGAGAGACCGGGGGCTCAAGGATGGCTGCAAGAGGATCGCTTTTGGCAAGTGGAAATCCTCATAGCAGAGATCATGGAGAAACGCATCCCTTCCATGAGGGTGTCTTTCTGCATGAGCCCATTTAGTGAGGACAGATAGGCACCAAAGGATTATCTATTACTAAAATCCTTCTCCAGTGAGTTCTTTCATAAGCATTCACATGAAAAAGAAATGTTAGTTTGTTGTTTCAACCATTCAGATTTATTTATGTACCTCTTCTCAATTTTCTCATTATAGATTATCTACTCCTGCTTCTTATAGGTCCCTGATCACCCTGACAAAGCGTCAGATGAATACCTCTATAATGATGTTTTGCCATTCAAAGTGAATAAAAGTGTGGTGCTCAGTGCTTTGTCCAATTAATATTTTACTTTGTCACTGGAATTCAGAGATGTCCTAGAAGGGGTAATAGTGCTATGGTTGTCAACCTGTGTTGGTGCCTGAACAGTGACAGTGAATGAGCGTTTATAAAACAGGCTAAGTTTTCACTTATTTTGCTGCTTGATCCAAGGGAGCCCCTCATTAGGCCACAGGTATGTTGTGATAAAGGAAGGGGCATGTGTAAGGAGCAGAGGCTGTGGACACTGAGGTCACTTCATGTAACTTCCTCTTACTTTCTATGAGTTGAACAAGACCTTTACTTCAAGGGATTGAGCAGTCTTCTAATACTCTTAAGGAACCATTTAGTGTATTTTTTCTCTACTTTTAGAAAATTATGATCAGTGAATCAATATCATTGCTATGGATGAGTCATGGTAAAAATATATTTTAACCTTACTGTCTGTTGTGGTAACTACAACATCCTCGCTTTAGGCAGTAAAGTGCCATGCCTGACCGCTGCCACACATGGACCCAAATCCCCCCTTTGCATTTAGATTTTTCCTACTGAATAGATTCAGCAATCACTTTAAAGTCTGATCCACAAAGAAGAGCAATCACTGAATTCTTCAAGAAGGTGAGGCTTTAGTATCCAATTTCTCTGATATATATCTACCTATATCTATCTATATATCTATATATAGCTATGTATAATATGAAGCTATATTTTGTGGACCTTCTTAATGTAAGTGGAGCCGAAGGGAAAATCCCTCTAACATTCTAATCTTCTTAAGACTTATGAACTGTATTCTCTTCTTTAAACCAAGTATTTTCAGATTTTGCTCATAGGGTGGTATTTTGTTTAGTGTATAAACAAGACAAACATGAGAGCCACTTGCAAGTCCATGAGCAGCAGTATCAAATATCCCCTATCAGCTTACTATTACATTAGTAAATGCAGCCCAATAGACTTGTAGACTCCTTCCAATATTATATCACACACAAAGCATTCATTTCCACATCTTCCAGGTTTCCACTTGTGTAAGCTGGAAAATTCAAGGATTTTCTTGCAAGAAGCGTGTGCCTCTTCATGGACCCATGTCATTTCATGCTTCTCCTGTAGAGCTGGCTGAAATGTACATCTGCAAACAGGTCTGTAAACAAAGGGGTCATGGTAAGGGAGTTTCTAGCTTACAAGGGGGTGCTCGTGGGGGCAACAAGGAAGCCAATTTCACTGGGGAGTTTGCTGCTAGTGTCCAAGAGTGGACATCACAATCTAGGGGCTCAAGATCACTAGATTCATCAAAACAAAGCATTTCCACATGCTGCCTGTCCACTATAAAGAGTTTCATTCACTTCCAATGCCTCACTTTTAACAAGAAACACACCATGAGATTGAGCTCTGTCTGTCCCGTTATTCCGCCAGTCACAGGGCGAGAGCCTTTGAATTTCTGCACTCTCAGTTCTGCCACTACAGGAGATAAAGGTCTACTCTGGAGCACACACAGAAGGTGTCAGTTCATGTATGCATTCTTGAGCTGGAAGCTAGAAGCCCTGCCTCCTTCCTCTGTCCTTGTATCGCTTTGCGCAGTGTCAGTAAGCACCCTCAGCCAACTTCACTGCTTTGCCCTGAGTCAGAGCCAGTTCAGTCGATGCTCAGTATTCTCTAAAAGATCTCATCATTCTTATAATTCCCAAGGTGTGCAAAACTATTACATATGCCATCACTCAGAGATTGTCTTCTTATGAGAAATTGGGAGCATATTACGCATATCATGTTATCAGCCATGTTATAGAAAACTAGTACTCTCTTTTATACCGGACACATGCTATCAGTGTCTTTAAATCAAATCAGGTTAGAAAACGAGCTAGATAGAACCAGAAACCTATCTAGAAAATATATTACCACCCTTCTATTTCATTTGTTAGCATGAGCAAAGAAATTACCAATTGTGTCATTTAGTAGTATGTAAATATATATTATAGAATATGTATTATGTGTGTGAAATACTGAGCATTCCCAAATAATGATGATTTTATTTTGATTATTTTCACAAATGCAAAAGTGACATACATTTAATAAAATCTGTATTTAAAAGAGTCCACTTTAAACTTTTGGATTACTAAAAACTCATTAGTTATTAGTAATAACTGGTAAAATATTTCCTCATGATACTGGTATGATAGTGATCTACAGCTCCCAATAATCCAAATTTTATATATTAAAATACATGAACATTTAAATTCTATACTTAACAATATGCTATATATTTTAATGTATTATATAAAACATGTGATACATATTTCATAAAAATATGAATAATTGATTCAAGTAATTATAAGTGATAGAAAACCTCCCATGATTTCTGATCTATAAGCTAGATACATAGGAAATTTGGCGATTTAGTTGATAGAACAAAAATTCTCATATGTCTTATATTTAAGGACAAACATCAGAGGTTGGACAATGGAAAAAATAGGGAAGTTGTGCAGTTAGCAGTAATAGCCAAAACCCCCAAAAAGACAATTTCACATTTTTTTAATGGTCTCACTACACGGATTGGACTCCTGATGATCCTCCTGTTTTCAGCCTCCCAAGTGCGGGTAGTGTGCGCCACCATGTGCAGTCTCAATCACTGTCTCAGCATGCTCTGGGGGCAAGGCTGGCACGGCACACCAGAGATTGAACCTCGGTCCCTGAGCCGGCCTAAGCAGGTGCTTTAATCTGCTGAGCTGTCTGGCAGGCCCCACAATTTCACATTCTTGAACATACATTAGAGCACTGACTAAAGCTCCTGGCCAACCTTCTAAGAAGCAATGTCTCCTATCTCTGGACTACTTGCTGGAATGAATTCACAGCAACAAGTACTTCTCCTTCTGGGCTGCTCTCCTATCCCACAAATGTCTCTATTTTGTGTTGCCCTGTACTTTGATCTATAGCCAGAGTAAGGTCAAGGTAAATAATTTATACTCTTCCTCTCAAGTTTTCATGATAAAAATTCTCTAGACTCAG
>NW_004524642.1:5747388-5769221 GCF_000260255.1 Octodon degus
AAATTTTATCAGATGACCATAACCTTTTCTATGCTTCAGTATCATTCAAATCATCTCTTGCACATAGATTTTACTCTTCTCTGACTTGTAGTGTAAAGATTTATAATTCGTATTCTCTGGTAGAGTTTAGCCTTCTTGCATCCTAATGTCAAAATGCTTCCCATTTTGCATAAATACAACATAACAGCTCTGAACATGGAGCACACAGATGCCCCTCCCCAGGTGATAGGACTACATGCAATCCAAAGAAAGTAGTGTAGGCCTACAACACACTTAGTGCACTAAGGGTACCAATGCCATTGTTTCACACCATGACGCACTGTAGATTACCATTGACCGTTACAGCCCCAAGGCAGACTGAGAGCAGTGGCTCACTTCTGCCATTATCACAAGAGAGTAGGATTGTAAAGTGCTATCTGGGCTAAGAATTCAGAGATTCAGAGCTATGGCTACCAAAAAATATAGCTCTTAAAATATTGTGCTGTCAAAAAAATTAGTAAAAATATAATAAATCAAAGAAACATATATAGTCCTTAAAATTTTGCTAAAAATATACTATTCCATTCACTGTTTATTTAATCAGTGGACATTTTCTGAGTCAGTACTATCTGCTTAGCTTTGCACTGGAGACCAGATCACAGTGCTTCTCTTTTATTCCCTATAGCTAGATATCCAGTGCACTTATTGTGCTAAAAGCCTCTATTCGTTCATAAAAGAGAGCAAAATGAACACCATAGGAGTCTCCTAAGGTGATTAAACAGCACTCAGATGCCCTGTGGATGAGGGCTCCACTTGCTCTCTCAGGTACGGAGTTCCACACAGCCTGGACGACCTGTGATGTCAGTGTGGCTCTGCCCAGGGCTTGGGCTCCTGCTTTGTTAGACAGCCCGGGTCTCCAGCAGCTCACACCCTTCCTCGCAGTTCCAAAGCCACTAGGCTGCACTTCCAATTATGCAATAGGTTCTCCTGTTGACATATTTTTAAACTATGCATAGCCAAGATTTTTATCATGAAATCACATTACCGAAAAACATCAAAGTTTGACAAAAGCCACAAATACTGTGGTCTAGATGTCAAATTTAAACTGTGATCTAATTAAGTTTCTGAGAAAAAGATGCTGCCAGCGTAGAATGATTTGCTTGGATTTTGATGTTATTCACAAAGTCTACTTCATGGGATTCCCATGAAACAATTTTGTCTTCCATAGCTTTGAACTACACCAATGTGTTCACTGATCTCATAAAGGTTTAACATTGGATCCCACTTCTGCTTCTCTTATTTTTAAACTGTACTGATGAATGGAAAGCAGTGTTTCATGGTTTCCTTCTGTTATAGTTAAATCATTAAGGCACCACATATATGGAGCTGTAAGTTATATTAATTTTTCTCTTTACAGCTTTTAATACCATTTTAAAAAGCATTTTCCCAATTTCTCAAGAAATTTAGCTGACACCCACCTTGGTAAAGGTTGAGTTTTATGTCTTTAGCTTTCTAGCAATATTTCTAAGGTATCTTAACTTTGAAAACATTGAACTGCATGATTTCTTTTCTTTTCTTTGTTTTGTTTTGTTTTGTTATTTAGGACAGGGTATACAGGGTCTAATTGCATAGATTGGACTTATAGTGATCCTCCTACATCCAGCCTCCCAAGCGCTGGGATTACAGGTGCGCACCACCATGCCCAGTCGCAATCACCATCTCAGTGCACCCGGGGGCAGAGCTGGCACGGCAGGCCCGGGGATTGAACTCCTGGCCCCTGCATCTGCCTCAACAGGTACTCTAATCTGCTGAGCTATTTTTCCAGCCCTTGAGCTGCATGATATTTTTTGCAAGCATCTCTAACTAATATCTGCCTCTACTTTACATTTTCATTTTCTACTTTACTACTTTACACTTAGAGTTTTAAAAAAAGTTTTAAAGAGACTGAAAATGGTAAAAAAAAAAAAATGAAAATAAAGAATTTCACAAAGCAAAAGAATAGGAATTCAACAATGGTTAAATTGTATATTGTTGTCTTCCAATTAATTGTTCAGATTACCAGACAAATGGTTGCAAAATTGGTCAAAAAAGTTATAAAAAAAATTGAAAAGGAGAGCAAAATAATTTCAGCATGAACTGCTTCTTTCAAGAGACCAGAGAAATCTGTGGCATTTTTATACAAAGGAGGATTACTCAAGGCTTTTATAGGTGAATGAATGCAGCGAGAGATGTACTCACAGGTGAAATAGAGATCAGATCTGCATGTGTAGACAGTGTAATGTCTCGCTGTAATATACACTGTGCAATGATGTATAATGTATAGTGTAAACTTTCAATAATAAAGCAAATATGTACAGTTTTATATTGCATGTTTTATGGCATTTTAAACTTACTGTGCTTGTGTCCTCATATTAGTGTACTCATTTTTCTCACATACTGGTCAATTTCCTACCCAAACTTGAATCATTTTATTTTGGACACATATTAAGTTGTAGATAGTAATATATGTTCCATGAACTGTTTAGAGCACATGCTGGTGGTAGTGTTCACTACTTACTCTCATGTCTTTTCTTATCTTTGTCCAAATATATGTTATTGAGCTGGGGAGATGGCTCAGCAGCATAAGCACCTGCCTGGCAAGCATGAAGTCTTATATTTGATCCCTGGTACAAAAAAAAGGTATATTTTATCATTATTCCAAGCATCTCTTAGCCCCATTAAATGTCAATAAACTCTGATACATCATGAGTGAACCTCAACTCTAAATACTTTTACATTTAGTATATAAATTTATTAGTAACATAGAATATAATATATATACATATATATTTAATACATAAGCAGGCTCTGTAACCTGTGAATTTGAGGCAAGTAAGAGTAGGAAAATGAGTACACTGTATGTGAGGCCTGGCCCCTGTGTTGTCCGTGAAGGCAGTGGCTTCTTATGTATATTCTCAACTAAGATATTTTGTAAAAGCAGAAGCAAAGTCTGGAATTTTGGAGAAAAGATTTGCATGCCTGCTTTTCATTAAATCAAAAAGAATACTAAGTTGTCAAAATTGATTTTAGAACTCTAGAAATTAGTAAATGCTGGCAGTCATGTGAAAGGCATTTGTTCAAGAATCAAAAAGGCAGTTGAATCTCAATGAGAAGAGTGAATTTTGGATCACCTACTCTTGCTTTAATTCCATTTTGTTTCCCAGCTTTTCAGAACCTTTAGAAACCAATAGTCTTGAATCCATGTTACCTGTGAAAAACCTAATACCCTGGCAGGTATCAGAGAAGGAAAGAAATATTTGGAGCTCCACTAATCCTTACCTCCAAAGAATTGCCACTATTTGAGCTGACTGGTACTCTGACAAATACTTTTGTTTCCAGTATTTATATTTATTTGACCAGATTCTAAAAGCTCCCTCTGTAGAAACAACTCTGTACTGAAGGAATATATGCACAGAATCAGGCCAGCTGTTAACACGGAAGCTGGTAGAGCCAATATCACTGGACGGGACTAAATGGAAGATAAATAATATGTGAAAGAGAAACCTGGGGCACATTTCCTCTTCCTCTTCCATATTTCTGGTGACCAATCACCCTCTCATTACTGGGACATGACACTCAAAACTCACAGGAGGACACATCTATGGGACTCATAGTTTCAGCTCACTTTTAGTTGGTAACAAGGCAGGACCAGGATGGCCGAGAGTCACGGTGGAGGCAAAGGGTCTCAGCTGAGTGGCCCCAGGATGCAGGATGTGAAAAGGGCGTCTAAGGAGTGAGATGCCCCATTTCTGGCCATGCACCCCACTGACCCGCCTTTAACCAGGCCCACCTCAACCCCAAGTCAGCTAGGCTCTTTTCAGTGGATTAATATACAGATGAGTATAGAACACCCATGATCCATGTAACTTCCACACACATGAGCATTATGGGGGCATTTTACATCTAAACTGTAGCATTCAGCCCTGGCCCCAGAATACTCATATCTACCTCACTATACAAGAACCATTTAGTCTATGTATAAGAATCACCAAAAACATAACTGTTTCAGCATTGCTGAAGGTCTAAATTCATAGTCTGTGAGCCCATCAAAGAGCTCTAAGAAGACCTGCATGCAGATCTGCCACAGCAGTGCATAGGGGCACAGAGGAAGAATTGTAATTGCCAAAGAGCAAAATGTGGCATAGAAAGAAATTGGACCGAAGGAAGACCAAACAGCAGGGCAAAAGTAAATCTGGAGTTCTATGTCTAGGACGGGAGGCAGGTTGTGGCAAGAAATGAGCTCTAAAGAGCTTTGGTGGCCTGCCCCTACGGTCTCGCTAATTGCTGGACTCATAAATTCCATCAGGGTGATCCCACTCCATTCCTGTGCATTTCCCCAGCAGACACTCCACATCTGTAGACTTCCCCACTTCTTGGGGTCTCCACCATACCTTTTGCTTCCCTCTCACACCATTTTCTCAGGGAAACCGGACCTGATCACCCAGGCCTTCTTCTGAAATTGGGCGGAAGCCTCTATGACCCAGTAATTCTTGGATTCTACTTGCTTTCAAAAGCAGCATGCTTGGATGATGTCAAGGCCTCCTGCAGCTTTAGCAGTAGTCACCTCCCCTTGGCGACTGTGCTGTAGCCCCTGAGAGCCTGCAAGGCTGAGCAGCAGGTGGTAACCGATCCTGAGAAAACAGTTTTATAGGTGTTTTTTGTGAATCAGGAACTTCAGGATATCTCTCCTCAAATAAAAGTGTTACATTTTTTATATCTTTAGGCTGAAAGGGTGGGAGCTTGGTATGAGAAGTTGCCTTTAAGCCATGGCTCCTATTGTTGTGATACAAATAACATGGCTTCTTTTTAAGGTAAATCTTTCTAATAAGAAGTGCGTCTTTTGCCCAGACTTTGTAGGTCCTGCCTAGGTCGTGAACCTAAAAATATTCCAAAAATGTAGCTATGATATTGTTCTGAATTTTTTATATAGATCTGACTAAAATAAAATATTAGTACCCATGTTATAACCAGAACATTGGGCTGCCTTGAAATTTCACCCACCAGATTAATCAGTTTTCAACTTTAATTTCAGTCTCCTGCAGTCAGAACATGGGTAAAACATAGACAAATATTTTTGCCAGAGAGTAACATGTACCAATGAAGTCTTATTCCCAGCTAATTCCTCCCAAGTTGACATTTACTCCTTGCATTTCTAAAGGCACTCTGGTCCTCTGAACTTTAACAAGGATTTCCCATCAAGCTGGACTTACACTTTCCTAGAGATTCTCCAAACAGCATCTCCAGACTTTTCCAATGTCTCTATACAAACCTTCTGCAAGGCCTCTGAATCCCATGGTTAGGTGCAGTCGCTGAAAGAAGACCCTGTTGAGAAGTCTGTCCTACTCGCTTTTCCATTGCTGACACTCAACATATAACACTCACAGCTTAGAGGAGCAGAGGTTTATTTTGGTTCACAGTTTCAGTCCACGCTCAGTGGGCTGCAAGGCAGGAACAGGCTGGGAGAGCCACAGAGTAGGAAGTGCAGCTCAACCATGGAAACCAGAAAGCAGAGGAGAAAGGAGGATCCTGGTGGGGAGAGAAGCCTTCCTAACTCAGGCTCTTATGACCCACCCTAAGCAATAGCCTCCCTCCTAACAGCAAGCCAGCTAGTCACTCAAAGGTGGACTAAGCCACGATGAGGACAGCATCCTCATGCTCCAAGCCCCTTCTGCATGTGGAAGGATTTTTGTTGCTCCTAAGGTCTAAACCGTGACACCTGGAAGCTTATAAACATTTGCATATAGGGATAGATTTGTGCCTTGGCAGGTAAAACACAAAAAAAATATAAAAATCTAATCTCTGGAGTCTCTAATCAAATAAGTATTGTTTAAGGTCGTGGTGTAATTGTACAGGGATAACATATCCTAGAAAACACTTGCAAGTGCTAGGCCAGCGGGGGCTAACCTACTGCATTCATGACACAGTGTGCTCTAAAGGTGCCTCATCACATTCACGTAGAAATGCATATACGTGTGTGCTTGACACAGGGTCTCGCTGTGGAGCTCAGGCTGGCCATGCGCTCACTCTGCAGCCCAGGTTGGATCTGAGCTCACGGTGATCCTCCTTTCTTAGCCTATCATTGCTGGGATTACTAGCGTGTGCCACCACTTCTGGCCTGCCCATTACTGGACAAATGCTGGAAGAATTATTGATTCAAAGCATTTAAGAAAATCTCTGTCAACATGTGTTAGTGAAAAATAAAACTGAAAATAATAACTATCCAATCACGAACTAAACAACTAAATTAGCCAAGTATAGACTTTAGAGTCTTCACATAAGATATGATACAAGCTTCACAAATGTCTAGGAGGGAGACCAAAGAAAAATGGAAGCAGTAGTAAACTGTATATCCTGGACTGGGACACTCTGATTTTCCTCCTTTCCCACATTATATTGTATCAAAGACAGAAAATCATAATCTTTTAGTTTCTGTTGTTTTTATTTTAAATTAAAATATTCTTTGAATCTCCTGTGGAATATATTAAGACAATAACAATTCATTAAAAATTATTTATAATATATAACAAAAGAAGCAAAAGACCTAAACATTAAGTATATTAAGAAATCCTAATACAAATTAAGTAGTAATAAATATGGCAAAAAATAAATAAGAAAATGGAAGATATAAATCTAACATTTTTAATACGTATTGATTGAATACTCCAATACAAAAATAGCAGTAATAGATTGTATTTTAAAAGCAATTCACTATCATACTATCTTAGAATAGACACTTTAAAATCAAAGATAAAATATGACAAATATTATAAAACATTGTACTATATAAACAAAACTCAAAATAGGATTATCACAAAACATAATCTGAGAAACTTGTAGTAGACATAAGAAGATATTTTCATGCAAAAAGAGTCAACCCATTGCAAAGACAAAAATGTTATAAATATATATGCATATAATAAAAAAATCCCTAAATATCTGGAACAAACATCACAAAGTTAGCCAATTCCACAATAAGATTTGGAGACTACTATACTCATCTTTAAATAATGTATAAAATGCTGAAATATAGCTTAATAAAGAGAATGCTTGGAAAGCCCTTTACCAAGTAGATCCGACAGGGACACATGTGACACTCCAACCAGTAAGCAGAGGACATGTCTTCTCAAGAGGATATAGAATGTTCTGTAATGTACACTATTAAAATATAACATGCTTAAATATTCTGAAAATGATTAAAATATGCCAAATATTTTCCTCATGTATACTAAAATTCAAATTCAATGATAAGGACATTTGGGGAATTCTCAAATACATTAATTAAATCTTAAATAATAGTGTCTCTAAGAAGAAATGACAATAGAATTGAACACTTTAAATGAATTAAACAAAAAATTCCAAAATATATAGAATACAACCAAAGTAGTGTTTAAAGGGAAGCTTATATTCATAGATATGTAAATCAAAATATAAAGATTTCAAATCAATAATCTAAAATTCTAAAGAAACTTGATTAAATGGATAAATCAAGTCAAAATAAAAGAGAAGGCAATTATAGATGCTAAAAATGAATACAAGAAAAAGGAAGAGAAAAATTACACCCAAAGTAGGTTTTGTGAATAGAACAGTAAAATAAAATATACTTTTAGCTATAGCAATTAAAAATAGAAAAAGATACATATTATCAGAAAGAATGAAAGAGGGAAAATAACTATCATACTTTTAGAAAATAGAAAGATGACAAGATACTACAACAATGGTATGTGAGTGATCTAAAGGAGTGGAAAGTTCTCTGAAGTCATATAAATCACCTACACTGACTCGACAAGAAATGGAAAATTGAAATCGACTCATGGAAACTAAAGTATTTGAATTAAAAAATTTAACTTTCTACAAAGAAAAGCCTAACCTAGTTGGCTTCTTGAAGAGTTCATTTAAGTTTTTAACAAGAGTTAATGATTCTCTACATAATATTTTTGATTATTTCAATCATTGCTCCATTTTAATTGTTCAAAATAATGTGGTTGCCTTTTCACAAACTTTGATTAGGCTCACGTTGCTCCCCTCCTTATCCCTCCATCCACCGCCCTCTCATTTTCTACTTCCCTAAAGTTCTCTCTTAGTTTTACGTTATCTTTCTCCCTTCCCCAACGATTCCACAAAGGTGAGGCAATGTGATACTTACCATTCTGAGTCTGAGTTCTTAAAGTAACACAATGAACACGTGAGAGGAAAGGGCACTTCATAAGTTATCCTGTGGAGCTGTCTCAGTTGCTCTTCTCTTGTTGCTGGGACAAATACCCAACACCCAAAATAAAGTAAGGAAAGGTTTATTTAGTTCATGGTCACTGGAAGTTTCAGTACATACTCAACTAGGTCCAAGGCAGAATGACACATGGCAGAGGGCAGCCTTTCTTGGTGGCAACAAAGAGCAGAGAGCTAATGGGAAGAGAAGCAACAACAACGGCTTCAGAGAGCAAGTCGGTCCCCCTTAAGTTGCATTCAGGCGATGCACCCCAGGGTGGGTGCAGTACTCACACCCACAATCCCAGATCCACTCACACCCACAGTTGCAGTGGATCAATGAGATAATCACACACTCTAGGAATCTGCACCATGACTGTACAAGGCTTTGGGGAGAAAACTGGACACAAACCATAATAGAAGCAGTAGCATTTTATTACCAAAACCAGGAAAAGAGATTTGAAGAGACAGTTGAGAAGTTAGAGGACAATTTTCTAAATAAAAAAAGACCAAAAAAAAAAAATTCAAGACATTACTTGCAGATTCAATATCTTGCTAAAAAACAGTAAGACCTAACTAAATGTGACTTGTCCCAAGATCTCGAATTTGGTTAAATATATTAAAATTAATATTATAATATACTACATTAACAGAATAAAGAGAAATTATGCCATCTCAATAGCCAGACAAAAGCATTTGACAAAATCCAGTTCCCTTTAATTGTTACAAAACCCTCAACAAAGTAAAAATGAAAGGAAGTTTTCTCAATCTGAGAAAATATTTTAGTGAAAACCCAAAGTCATCATATTTAATCATTAAAAATGATTATTTTCTTTAAATATCAGAAACAATAAGAACAAACAATGTCATGAAGCACTGCATTAGAGTCTTTAACCAGATATTATGTGAAAAAGTAAAAATTTCTGATTAGAAAGAAGTAAAAGTCTATTTAGAGATATGACAAAAAAATAGAGATAATGTGACAAATCATATACAGAAAACCTGAGGAACCAAAACGTACCACTAGAAGAAACGTTTCAAATGGTTTTATCATGTAAGATTAATATGCAAAAGTTATTTGTGCTTTTATGCACTAAAAGAATTCTGAAAATTAGCAAAACAATTCATTTTCAAAATCGTATCATTAGGACCAGGAAGATGGCTCAGTAGAACTAGTGCTTCCCTGGCAAGCACAAAGGCCTGAGTTCAATTCCTGGTTCTGCCAAAAAACAAACAAACAGAAAAATAGTATCATTAAAAACATAAAATTATTTAGCGCAAGTTAGCGAAAGAAGTATAAGACACAAAATTAAAATTTTAAAAAAACCCAAAATTAGAGAAGAGGTATATAAATAGTAAGATGTCCCCCGTTTGTGACATGGCTACCATTGCTGTCCTCCCAACAGCGATGATCAAATTCAGCACATTCTCTTTTGGAACCCTGCTACCATTTTTTACATAAATTTCCCTAGCAATTTCTCCTAAAATGGATGAAAGCCCCAGGAGCCTAAATAATTAAAATAATCTTGGAATAAATGTAGGAGGACTCACACCTCTGATTTTAGGAACAATGCCATTACTATGGCTTTGAAATTAAAATAAATGAAAACTCAGATGCTCATTTTTTACTTCTAAAATTCTTGCTATATTTATTTTATCCCTAATCTGTAGCATTTCCTATACTAGTGTAAATGATTATTTGATTTCCTAGCATATATTTTTAGAATTGCATATGAATTGTTATATGACATGTCACTGTCTTTTAGGGTTCTGTACAATAATACCTCTGCTGACAAATATTTCTGTTCTTGCACGATTTGGTTTGCAAACAGAAAAGTCTGGCAAAATTTTGCTTCTGTTTGTGAATGCTATGTAGAATGAGGAATATGAACTTCATCATATTCCCTAGGATTGTGGAATAAATGAAGTTCATGAATTGAGACACCACTGTATTCCTAACTATAAAAACTAAATAATCCCGTCTGTACTTACTATGCTACCCTGCAAGAATGCTAAGTGTAATTCAATGCTATTTCTTTCTCTAAACTATTCCTTTCCATATATACAAATAATGCTTAACAATCATATGATACTTTTCATTTGTAAATAAGGTATGCCATTTAACCTATCATGTGTTTATTATTGAAATGACATACTAATATACATGAATCCCACAGCTAATAATTATGTATTTTATGAATAGAATCCTCATTATTTTCTACCAATAATGAACTGTGCTATCCAAATAATTATTTGGTATCCAATGATGTAAGAAAAGAAATGCAAAGATAAACATTTCTGGAAATGGATTATTTCTCCTTGTGAAAGACAAGGAGAAATCTAGAGCTATCAGAAATCTTGTTACAGCCTGGGGAGGTAGCTCGGCAGCCTAAGCACCTGCCCAGCAAGTGCAATTACCAGAGTTTGATTCCTGGTACCACATGCCATTCTGACCCTGGCACATTCACTGTGCTAGCCCTAAACCCTGGTGTGGCGGCACAGGCCTATAATCCCAACACAAAGGAGGCTGAGGCAGAAGGATCACCATGAGTCTGAGCTGCATCGTGAGACCCTGTAAGAAACAAATAAAAGATCGAAAACATTTTTTAAGAAATCTTATTTTAGAGGACCGGGGAAATGACTCAGTGGAGTAAGTGCTTCCCTAGCAAGTGCAAGGACTTGAGTTCAATCCCCAGTTCCAGCAAAAGAAGAAGAAGAAGAAGAGGAAGAAGAAGAGGAAGAGGAAGAAGAAGAGGAAGAGGAAGAGGAAGAAGAAGAAGAAGAAGAAGAAGAAGAAGAAGAAGAAGAAGAAGAAGAAGAAGAAGAAGAAGAAGAAGAAGAAGAAGAAGAAAGAAGAAGAAAGAAATCTTGTTTTAGACTACAAAGATCTCACTTTTAGTTATTAAGGTGCCAAATTTCTGGCCAGGGTTCTATTCTTTATGAACAAATAAATATGTTCATATAAATAACAATTCAATATAAATAAAACACAAGTTCTCAGAAACTTTCCCTGATTTGTTCTTTTCCTTACTTTCCCAACTACAAGTTTTATGGGATTCACTCTTCTCAGTGTCTTAGAGTGATTCAAAATTCTAAGCTCAGCTAATACTAAAATACTTCATATATTATTGAAGAAAAATGCATGTGGAACACATTCCTATAGACATTAGCCCTCAGGGAGACTTCTTTGAAAATTTTGCTTAGGGGTGAGGTCTAGATAATATTTTGTTAGATATGATTGGGTTTTCTAAACTCCCACAGATGCAGTAAACTGGTAAGACATGGTTTGGGTTGTATTATCATTAAATTTTATTTGAGAATTCATACTGGAAACCAGCTTTCCATCTCATAATACTTGGAACATTTCAATAAACTTGGACAAAATGCCCGATAGTCTAACTTGGTGGCATTTTTATCCCTAATAAAATTGATCATTGCCTTTCGAAGAAAGTCAAACATTCTTTGAATTCAATTGGACCATGTAGATTTCACAACTCACTTGAATTATTTTGCTACTGGCAAAGAATCTCTGTCAGCCACTCTGTAAACTTGGCGTTTGGTATCTTTGAACTATGAATACAAACATAAAAGGATAAAACGAAGAAGCTAATGGCTGTTTTTCTCAGTGCTTTTCATGTCAATAATAGTTTAGCAGCTTCTCTGTGAGTTTTACCCATGGGCAGCTAAATTAGCAGTTTGCCTTTTGAAGTTAAAAATAAAAGGTCATCATTTTTGGTATAGGAATATACGCAAGAATAAGTTAGAATAGCGGAGTTGAGAATGACCTACTGCCTCAAGACATATTGTTGAAAAAATATGCAGACAAACAATTTAATAAGTGGTACACACATCATTTTTTCAAAGATTCTTGTACTGTCTCATACCTGCTAATGAAAATACTTCAGTTGTATTGAAGAAAGTCATGGTAATAAGAACCAAAGCTATAGAAAATGCATTTATAGCAAATCTTGTCATTAGTAAAGAAAATATCTTCAGTTACTACATATGTTATTGGTGTGGATTAGAAAAATAACCACATATATGAACAACAGAAATTTTGCTATTTGGCCATAGATTTGTCTTGATTCATCCAGACATTGATGGAATATGGTAAGTGATCAGCATTTATAAACTCTTTGATCTTCTAAGCTAGGCTGTAGAAGATTGTAGATTTTGAAGACTGTAAAAGCACTATAGTTATACGTACATGTTTTACCAAAGCTTAGATGTAATTTTGTCTATATTTGCTAGCAAGCTTTTTCTCTTATTGTATGACTAGTGCCTAAAACTATAGGGAAAAAAAGGATTTAAAGATAACTAATTAAATATGGTTTATGTTAGCTGTTTAATAACTGTTATATTTGAATAAAGTTTCAATACTTTTATTTTTCCTTAGCCACACAAATGTACACCAGCAGATCATAATTAACAATTTGTTAGAAACCATGCCGTGCTGCACAGCCTACTGTTCCCACAGTTGGAGGTTGTTTTGGGTGGAAAATTACACCATTGACAAGAGAAGAACATTCTTTGTTAGTTTGGTGAAGAAAAACACAAATAATTGTCATGAGTGCACTATGCCAGCAACACAGGAGGGACATATTTGTGTCCTTGCAGAATACTAGAATTGTTTGAATAATAATAAATCTGTAAAGGCTGATGAGATAGCTCAGCAGTTCGGCACCTTCCTGGCAAGAGTGAGGCATGAGTTTGATTCCCAGAACAAAAAGATTTCTACACTGTGTCAATTTTGTCTGTATTTTGGGCCAATCATTAAAGGTTTACTCTACAACCAGTGAGTGCATCAGGCACACACAAGATGCGCTAATCTGTTGTCAGTTTCTAACATCTACAGCTCTGAAGCCATGTCTCACAGTAGTAGTCCAGATGTGACAAAAAAATACAATGGCTGTTTAATAGGAAAACAATACAGTAACGGCCTCCCATGAGTGTACCTCAGAGTGCTCCTCCACAGCTTAGGCCACCTATCCCATCAGTCTTTGCACTGTCTGAAGCAGTCTGGGAAGTCTGCTTTCCACCTTTAGTTCCACTGTGCTGCCCTCCCTAAGATACTGGATCAACTCAAAACATTCAACTTTCGTGGTCATCTTGAGGTTAGGGAAGATGTGGACATCGCACAATGCAAGATCCAGAAAGCATAGACGATGAAGACATGTAAAGTTCTTACAAGCCTGTTTTTTTCATTGGCACTTGGAATTAGCCTTCGTTGTGTTTCGCGGACGCCTAGTGAAGGCTCTCACAAAGGAGGATATCCAGAACCTCTTCAGAAAGTGGCATGAGGGGCTGGGGAGACAGCTCAGAGGTCTAAGCACCTGCCTTGCAAAGCTAAGGACCCAAGTTTGTTCCCTGGTACGAACCTTGGGGACTCCGTGCTGGACACTGCAACTGGGTATGGTGGTGCACACCAGTAATTCCAGTGCTGTGAAGGCTAAAACAAGAGAATCAGTACTAGTTTGAGCTGCATAGCAGGACCCTGTAACAAACAAACAAACAAACAAATAAATAAATGTTTTGTGTATGCGTGTGCTTATTTATTTTTTTTTTTAAGAAAGCAGTAAGAACAATGAGATAAGCCTCTTCAAAACTAGGGGAAGGACCAGCCAGATAGCTCAGCTGATTAAGCCCCTGCTTAGGCAAGTGAAGGAACCTGATTCAATCCTTGTCACTATGTGCCATGCCAGCCCAGCCCCAGGGAATGTGCTGAGAGACTGAGTCTGGGTGTGGCAGCACACACCTGTAATCCCAGCCCTGGAGAGGGGGGAATCAGGGGGATCACTCGAGTCCGATGAGCCTAGTGAGACCCTGCACGAAAAATAAGTAAATAAAATAAATAAAATTTTAAAAAACTGGGGGCAGTATTTTGAAGGAGATTGATGACAATGTGTTTTTTGCTGCAATTTTTTAAACTGAAACACACACTGCATATTTTAACCTCTCCTTTTGTAGGCGATCAACCAGCTAAGAAAGGACTGACAGTGCCTGTAGAACTGGAAGAGGCAGAACTGAAAGCTGAGGATGAATCCACAGAGCTAGATGAGAAGTCACCAGTTAGACAGGAAGAAGCCTGAGGGGAGGCAGAAGGCTGCTTGGCAGGGTATGTGAAGCAAGATCCTGGGACAGAACTGAAGCTGGGGGCAGGGATCTGGCATTCCTGGCCCAGGGTTCTTGCATGTCCTCCACCAGGTGGATGCGTAGGTGACAAGTCAGGGTTGGGTGCCCTTCTGTAAGTGACGCAGGGGCGTGCCTGTGTCCTTCACGGGCTTGAGAAGTCTGATAAGCAATGGGCCTGGAGTTTTCCAATACAACACAGATGTGACATGTTCACATGTCCCCAATTCAGTTTGATACTTTCACCCATCACAGTCTTTCACAGCAAGATTATTTTTTAGTTTAAGCCTTATGATTGTGCTATGTAGCTCAGAGTTATTTTGACTTTCAGTGAATCTGATGCCTGCAGCATCTGGTGGTTTTCTGGGTGCAGACAAAAGTCACAAAGTCATTCTTCATCAGCATTTGCATTCCAAATGGAGCAAAGTTTTGTTTTGTTACCTGAAGTCACTGGACAAGACACACCCACCAAGCCACTACCACATGCAACATAGAGCAACTCACAAAGAAGTCCAGCCCCGTATAATGTTGTGAGGCAGATAATGTAAGTGGTCTTAAAAAAAATAAAATACATGTTTGCATTTCATACCATTTATCTTTATATATCTGAAACTAGCAAAGAACTTTTGAATAATTAATGATAGATTGTTTTCTTGCGGAGGAAAGACCTCATAAATAAATTGACAGAACCAATGCTCATAAACATTATCCGAATCTGTTTCCTGGATTAACTCTGGGTAATATGGCAGGAGGAATTTAATTTTTCATAAAACTAATGATGGAAAAAGATTAATGTATCAGATTCATAAACTATAAATAATAACACACACTGTCCAGGTACTAGATGGGATAATTTCCATTAGATGGAACAAGATATAAAGAATATGGCAAACCCAGATTTATGGTTGCCATTAAAAAATTCACTCAACATCACAAAATTGTGAGAGACAGAGCCAAGATTTTAAAAAATGGATGCCAGAACTATGCTTAACTAGTGTGTTAAGACACTGCTCTATTCCTTTTTTTTTCCTTTCACATTCTGCAATTGTAGTTTATAATTACCCATAGAATTGTAGTAAGGCAAAAAGAGATAGTGGCCTTGTCACAAAGGGAGAAATGGTGTTCTAGCGCAGATGTGTGACATGGCAGCCACTATTTGGCATGGAAAATTAGTTTTCCAAGGCAGCTTCTCTGGGAGCCACAGCAACAACAGCCGCACCACACTGAACGCTGGCAGGTGGCATGGGAATCTCCTGGAGATCAGTTTGCATGTGACAATCCTCCCACTAATGAAATCAGAGAAGAGCGTTTGGTGAATGCTTTGATTGAAAAGGGCAAAAATCGTAAAGATGCTCTTTATCTAAAAATATACAAATGACCAGAAAGCATGTGAAGGATGCATTTATATTAGACAACAATAATCATGCACCTTGTAGAAAAAAAGCTCTATGTTTACAGTATAGCAATCACACCCTCTAAAATACGAAGAAAAGCACTACAACTTTCCTATTTTATAGATTTAAAAAATTAACTCTGAGACTAACTTACTTAAGTACAGTTTTTTCAAAAATTAGCAAATCTGAGATCTGATTGTAAAAAGTTTTGTCTGTCAAAGCGTATGCTGAAACATCTTCTATCGTAACTAATGGGCCAGGAAGACAGATCTGCAGAATAAGCACTTGCCTGGCAAGTGCAAGGTCCAGAGTTCAATCCCCCACACCACAAAAAAACAGATAAATAAATAAATAACGGTGTGTAAAACCCAGCAATAACGTGCATGTCACATTACAGATAATAGTGGTTAAATAGATGCTAGTATTAGTTATTAGCAGAAATATAAGGAATAACTGTCATTGCTGGTAGAAACATAACACACTGAAATGACTTTCAGCCACCAGACATGGTGGCCTAGGTCTACGATTCAAGCTCCAAGAAATGCTGAGCTTCCTATGTGAGCCTGTAAGTTGCCAGGCAAAACAGTCTATCTGGTAAGACTCCCAAGTCAAATAAATAAATAAATAAATAAATAAATAAATAAATAAATAAATAAATGTTACACATCTATCAAAAGTCACCAGGGAGATAGCTTAGTGGTGTAAGCAACTGCCTGGCAAGTGCAAGGTCCTGAGTTGGATCCACAATACACATAAATGTAGAAAAAGTCAAATGATTCTTTTGAGTCAACCATTCTACTTTTAAGAATTTATCAAGAGACCTATATAGGTCTTGCTTTATCTTGGTCTTTACCATCCAGCAGAAAAGTATAAAAATGAAGTATAAAATGTAAAGCCATATTAATATGCTGAGCTGTAAAAGGCCCAAGTCAACAACTTCTGACATTGCCAGTCCTACAGATAATCCCCTACTATTATGAACTACTGGACTATATTGGATGATTTTGCTGAATTCATGAACCTACAATATTTAAATGGCAATGGAATACCCATCTCTGACAAAATTAAACAAAAAGAAAAGGGATACAAATGAAGGATCATTTTGTACCTGTATATACAAGAGTTAGGACAGATAAACAGTTACTTTCTCTTAATTCAATGAGAAGAAAGATTTGTACTAATAGTGTTTGGACAGGATATCATGCCTGCATCTTCTACTATGAATAACCACTATGAAGTAAACAATATGCAATGTATCGATTGAAACTGTCCTATTAATCGGTTTTAAAATTGTCTCATTGCTATTTTTCTCAATAAAATTAATAAAAAAGAATTTATCAAAAGAATTTGAATGACTTAAACATATTGCAAAAATGATAATAAAAATATTATTTACCATGACAAGTAAACATAAACTGGTGGACTCAAAAGAAGGTATTGGGGGAAATAAAATATAAGAAAATCAGAAAAAATGTACATGACATTAAAAAAATGAATAGATCATCTTACATGTGGAGAAGTGGAGAGTTTCAAGTAATGTACAGTAAAGACATTTATGTCATAAGCAGTGAAAACGTATGTGCCGTATGACAAAGAATTCCAAAGATGCCCTGTATTTTTAATTCCAGAATACATTTCGGTGGTTGACGAGTGTGCAGAACTGTTAGAAGTGCTCTCTTGATTCTAACTCTCCTAGTCTCAAGATCTTTACAGTCACGAGATGGGAACACTACAGTACATTTTCACACAGTTGTAGACCATCCAGCAGAGAGAGGTTAAATGAGTCGTTCAAGGTCACAGAACTAGCAGGCAGCATTTTACACAAAAGGCATTGGATCCCAGAACTCTGCCTAAACTTTCAGTAACATGCCTCAGTGTTCTCTGTTATTTTTGTGTCTTTTTTTATTTCTATAGCCTCATCCCACTAAAACCCTCTTCATGTCCTGGAACTTTTGATTTTCCTTGGGTTGAGTTCTTATATTTTATTATTTTCATTTTTATTATTATTTTTAAAGTATTTATTTATTCATTCATCCATCCATTCATTCGTTCATTCATTCAATCATTCATTTGGTATAGGGTCTCACTACACAGTTCAGACTCATAGCACCTTCCTGTCTCAGCCCCCTGCTCTAGGACTGGGATTACAGGTGTGTACCAACATGCCCAGTTTTGGTCGCCGGCATGGTATGGGGGGCCAACACAGCATGCGATACTGGGGATTGAACCCAGGTCCTTGCACTTGCCAGGCAAGTGCTTAGACCACCAAGATATCTCTCTGGCCCAAGGTTCCTATATTTTAAAAATACCGTAAGATATAGATTATCTTATTCCATACTCTAACCTTAATTGGAGAACTTCTGTAGCTTTGTGACCCAGGCTTTGGAGTTCCTCTTCCACAAGGAGGGTAGAGAGCTGCTGGCTGTGTTTTGGAGAGCTGTTGAGTGGTAAACTAAGAGAGGGTTTGGTTTCATATAACTGGAAGCATGACCACAAAACAACAAGTCTGGCCTTTACAACTTTGAAGCCTGGCATCATCTTGTCTACTTAATGGTGCAGCGTTGTTCGGGCGTCCTCTTCTAGAACAGTCCCATCACACTGATTTTAAAAATCTGTTGGGGTAGATAAGCACCTTCATCAAAAATTTCCCCAGGCAGCCAGATAGCTCAGCAGATTAAAGTGCCTGCTTAGGCAGAGGCAGGAACCAGCATTCAATTCCTGGGCTCCAGTGCCAGCCGTGCCCCTGGGGCACACTGAGACAGTGATTGAGACTGAGCGTAGTGGCACACGCCTGTAATTCCAGAACTTGGGAGGCTGAAAACAGGATCACTATGATTCTACTCTGTGTAGTGAGGCCCTGTATACCCTGTACTAAATACATTAAAAAAAAAAAAAAAAGAATTTCCCTAAGTGTTGCTGGAAATTCTTAGGACACTATGGTGTCTGTACTCTTAGAGAGCCTCGGCACTACCTGTTTTTACCTTGTAAAGGTCGGCTGCAGCTCAGCATCTGCTAAAGCACTTCGAACACCAGCCTGGGTTAGGTGAGCCCGTCCCTTATTTTTCTGTTGTAAAGTTTTACTATAGTGTAACGGTAGCTACCTCTTTGTGAGGGATACAGGAGCAAGCTAAGCATCTACATGCTTGGTCTGATGATCAGAAAGGAATGCGCACATGTCCACAAATCTCAAAATGGGCTCTGCACTCACCTTTATACTCCAGCTAACTGGTTTTTCATATGCTTATCCAAGCTTCACAGAGGGTCCAATAGACCCACACCACTCTGGTATTCATTAAATTTTGCTTTTCTTTTGACTTTTCTGGAACAAGTCGCCCAACTGAGTCCAAAGGCACTGGAACAATCAGATTTAGAAATTTTGGAGATCAACAATGAATCCTCAGGTTGCTCATGCATGGATGTGAAGAAGCTCCGTTATGCTATTGTTGTAGGCAGCCAAATTCGATAGAAATATTATAGGCAGTCAGACAGGGCCAGGCCCTTAAAGGAGGTAACACAGAAGAGATGATATCTTACAACTGTGGGAGGGCAGATGCTCCAGCTGTGAGCCAGACCTACAGACCAAAGGTCAAACAAATGTTGACCTCCCTAAAAATTAGCAGCTGGGATTGATCTTCACCCTGAGAAAGCCAGGAAAAATCATTACCTGATGGCTACCAGGTAAAGTCCTGTTTTACATTCATGCCCTCTTTCAACTTGACTCCCTTCACCATTTGCTCCTGGACTTAGTCAATTTCACCTGAGCAATGGTGCTTGTAATCCCATTGGTTGACTACAGTTTTGTCCCACCGCACATCCCCCTAAGCACCATTTTCTCCACCTTAGCCCAGCATGGTTTTACACTAACTATAAAAGTCCCTGGAAGAGACAGCTTCCTGGGGACAACCCTCTCGAGCCCCGTTCCTGTCCCTCTCTCAGACAGGAGCTTCCTTTCCCTCAATAAATATATTCTGCTCATAACCTCCGTTTGTTGCTAAAATTCATGTTTCAGTTTTCCAGGTCAGGTTGGGAGATCATTTTTCCCCTGTATCGTATGGAGGTTCCCTGTCCCATTGAGAGTTCACCCACCCAAGATCAGTTTTCCTCCCCATATCACTACCATAACAGAAAAGGGGCATGATGGATGATGGAAGATGGATGATGGATGATGGATGATGGATGATGGATGATGCTGATGATCATGCTGTTGATCCGGATGACGACGACTTTGACATGGCCATGGGAGCCAAATTTTCTATGACAGTTCCTCGATTAGGATGATGAAGCAAATAGCAACGTAAGTACACATTTAACTAATCAAAATGTTAGTCACACAAGTCTGCTATCTCAGTTTTAATGTAATTTTACTTATTTATTTGTTACTCGGGATTGTACTCAGAACCTTGTACTTGCCACCGAGATGCTCATGCCCCTGAGCTTATGCCCCAATCCCGTCTCATTTTTTCTTGAGTTCTTTTATCTGAATACTTTTTATAGAGATGCTATTCATTTCAAACTACTTGAAGTATTAACAGCATGTACACTGAAATTTCACCCTTTTGTGCTATAACCTTTTTTCACGTCTCTACTTTTGTGTCCAAGTCCATTTTTATAGTTTATTTCACATATGTTTAACTGAAGACCATTATTTCTGTTTTTATTCATTTTTTGAGTCTGAAAATATTCTTAAAATCTTTACATTAGAGTTGAGTACTAAGTGTAAATAAAGAAGTGAAATGGTGAATGAGGACAAGGCAGAGATTCAGTACCAGGCAATTCACATTTTAATCTGCATTTATGTTCTCACGAGCACTCGTCCCCTGGTATCCTGCCACTGTAAGACTGCCAGAAGAATCAGTGTGTCCACAAAGTGACCAACTTATTTACAAGAAGACATATATAAACACATAGACAACAGAGAGAGAGAGAGAGAGAGAGAGAGAGAGAGAGAGAGAGAGAGAGAGAGAGAGAGAAACTTTTAAGGGATTATCTGAATTCCTTTTGTCTTGATTTCGAAAACTCCAAAACAGAGCTCACCCACCAGCATACAAAAGCCAGAACTTTGAGCGCTATCACAAGAGCTTCTCTAGAGTTGGAATATTCTTGGCCTTATTTTCCTCTCTGCTTTTCTCTATTTCCAAGAGCTCTAGGCTTTAATCTCCTCTCAGCACACTTGGCAGACAATGCTAGTTAACTGGACAGTGTCTATTTCCCCTTTCTTCTGTGTTAATAGAAGCACAGTTTGTTTTAGGAGGGTGATGTGTCCAGTTACACAGTCTTCATGTTCCCAGACTCTGTGTGTGTTTGTGTGTGTGTAGTATGTGACTATAGCAGCCAATTCTTGAAATACAATGAAAGATTTCTACAGGATGTGTTCCCAAAATGATACACTTTTCCTGACATGGCAGTCTACTGAGTTGCCTGGGCCTCTGCGGCAGCTCCTCACCCTTCCTGTTTTGAATCACAGATAGGCAGCCATGCTTGGTGAGAGCAACATAATAGTAAGAACAGAGTGGATGCCTGATACCTGCTGGTCTTAATGACTGTGATTTGCTTTTGTTTTGTTCTAGTAGTTAAAAGAGAAAAATAAACTCTATTTTCTTTAGAATTTGAAGTTGAATGCCAGATCCATCAGAATCATAAAACTCCACATGTATCATTTTCCTCAAAATGGAAATGAGGAAATGTATCATTTTTCTCAAAAAAGGAAAGTATATGACTTGTTAGAAATCACATTCAAAATTTTGAGAAATTCAGTCCTTGTTGGTTTATAGGTTCGTTCCCAATCAAATAAAAGTGACTGGGAAATAGGAGAAGAATAAATAAGACTGATTTTCACGTAAAACCCATGAGTAAAATCTGATTTAGGGTAACTATACACAAAACATGACAGTGAACAAAAGCAGGCTGGCGTTATCGTCTCAGGAGAACAGTGAACACATGTGGACGCAGAGCCATTCTCCTGAGGAACGCCTGCCTGTCTGTGTGCCTACATGCAGATTTGTGTGCCTGTGTATTGGCTGTTAGTTCCCTTCAGGTGACAAATGTTGGTGGCCGCAAGGCTGTTGCTGGTCCTAGTTTCTCTCCAGCCTG
>NW_004524642.1:5770566-5775162 GCF_000260255.1 Octodon degus
CCATGCAGAATTAACTGATCCAATTTAAGTTGGGCATTTCTACTGAAGTTGCTAATTAGCTACCACACCTACTCTCCCTGGTTATATCCCTATAAGAAACTTCTTTCTATTCCTCATGACTGTTTGCATTTTGCCTCCTGATGGAGCAGATCTACAGTTGTGGGGAGCTGAGTCAGAAGCCTACCATCTGGAAGGAGCAAGGAACAAAGAACAGAGGCCAAGGAAACTGACCTTTTGTAATTATGGTGAGCTGGAGACTCAGTAACAGAGTCTTGGAGGCGGCACCCTGTTGGTTCTTTGTTCCTTTAACTGGGAAGTTACCAACTAGTGATGAGTAAGTTTAGTTTGGTGAGTGCCAAAAGGTGATGTAAATAACAGCTTGTTTACACCAAATTAGTTACACATGCTCCTTAGCCTGTTTGTAGCCTCAATAGATGCGCTAAGTTTTGGTGGCTCAGGGCTCACTTAGAGCGAGACTAAGCTCTGTCAGACCTCGGAGGCTGTATTCATCCATTCTTCCCATTGTTTCTTTCGGCTCCAACTGATAACTTGTTCATCGCACAGTGATCACTTGTTACATTACACTTTTAAACAAATAAAACAAAATGAGCCTACAGCATACCAAAAAGAGACCGGCATACCCAGGTAAACTGTGGCACAAATCATACTAGTCAAGATATGGATCAAGCTTAGGAGTGCATCAATCAATGGATATATAAAGAAAATGTGGTATATCTACGTGATGGAGTATAATTCATGAATACCAAGAATTGCGTCATTTGCAAGAAAGTGAGTGCTATCATGCTGAACCAAGAAAAAAGGGGACTGAGAAAGACGGTATTGTATGCTGAACCTAATATGTGGAATCTAAAAATGGTCTCAATAAACTAGAAGGAAAACAAACAAGAGGAAGAAATAGCAGTTAGGGAGAGGCAGTATAAGGATGATTAATAGGGTATGAGAAAAGTACAAATAGCCAATGAACCATCCCATGGTGTGGAGCTGTAAGGATGGTGTACCAGCGAGGCTGATGGGGAAGAGCAGGATCTAAGAACGTTATGTACATACACAAACATGCCTATGGATAACTATGAAGCTGTACAGCCAACTACAAGAGATAGCATATTCTAAAAATTAATGTTTTAAACAACTATTTTCATAGAAAGAAAAAAGTGAAAAATAGAAATGCACTGGAGTTTGCCAGTTGCTATATTTAATCACTTAGAAAATGATTTGCACTTAGAAAGTCTAAATAAAAATTACACAGAATCACTAAGAATTACTGTAATATTATAAATTTGCATAGTTAGTGTGATGTTGGCAGGACATAGACCGAGAGAAATGATAACGATTCTGTTTGCTCTCTTCACCTTGATGGCCTGAAACTTTTAATCAGAATGCTGTAAACATAAACATGCAGCATCTATGTCTTTAGGAAAGAAATATTTTTGAGTTAATGTCTACAAAATCTCCTTCAGAAGTCTTTTCTAAGCACTTGTTCAGCATTCTGCATATTGGCTAAAGGTAAACACAGGAAATATGCGCTGACTATGGCATTCATATCAAAACCAAATTTACTTCTTTAGTTGTTTAAAAGAATTTTCTTTTTATATTTTCAGAAAAGTGACCTGGATATTGCACAGTTCACACCCCATTCTCAAGCCTCATGGTGTCAAACATGTACTGTGCTCATGGGTCTCGGGCCTGTGCTGTCACTCAGCAGGACCAGCTTGTTTTTGCTCCACACTGTCCCCTCTGGTGGCTTTAAGCCCGTGGTCTGGAAACATTCAGCGTCTCAAATCCTCACATGCCAGTCCTTGGGTTTACAAGCTTTGGCTGAACACTGGGGCAGCTAAATTTCCTGGGGAGTCTCTCTTTATTTCTGTGTGTGTGTGTTTTTTCCAGCACGGCAGCTTCCACATAGTTGGCATGATGCAGGGGAGGCAAGCTCCAACACATACTTTCCAATACAAAGAGGATGAGCCGGGGAAGCTATGTCCTTCATCCGACCAAGCATGCAGCTCAAGTAGTGTTCTATTGTGTTCTTTACAGTGGAGCAGCCGCACGCCCCTGCAGTTTTCCTTATCTTTCTTTCTTTCTTTTTTTTTTCTTTTAAATGTATCTAGCACACGGTCTCACTATGCAGCTCAGACTCGTAATGTTCCTCCTGTTGTCAGACTCCCCAGCGCTGGGATTACAGGCACGCGCCACTACACCCAGCCTCTTGCAGGCTCTGTGACTGGGGGTGGGGCCAGTGCGGCCCGTGGTGACAAGGATAGAACCCTGGTCCTTTTGCTTGCCTAAGCAGGAGCTTAGTCCACGGAGCTATCTCTCTGGCCCAGCCCCTCTAGTTTCAAAAGGAGGGAAGATATGTCACACTTCTCCATGCAAAAGAATGCAAATAGCATTTCTCTCATTGAAGGAAAATACAATCTGCTGCAGTAAACTTTCTCTACTCTCAGAAACTTACTGAAACCAGTAGTTGTTTGGAGCAATATGCTGTGTTTATTTATGATGATGCAAGAAGAATTTGAGAATAATTTAATAATGAATTTTGCTTTCCAGTGTTCCCCTAATTAGTGATGACTGCCTTTATTTATTTTTTAATTCTATGTGCTTGTGTTTCTGCAGCTTGTCATTCCTTTTAAAACTGCTACAATAGCCTTTATTATTATCAAGCATGGCTAAAACAAAGGACATTACTAGGTGCAATGAGAACATTGGTAAATGTTTCGTTATTTTTATTTAGTACAGAGAAAGACATGTTGCTGTTCATTCTCCTCAAAATGCCCCCCTACCTTGGACCACATTTACGCTGTCTTTCTTGTCACTCTTTGAAGCACGTCTGGAAGTCCTCTTTCTTTTCTTTGATTGCCCTGTTGTTGCTGTTTCAGTGTTATGAATGAATGTATATTTATCTTTTATGATCATTTTGACTTTGGGGAACACACAAAAGTCACAGACCTGAAAAATAAGGTAGAGGTGGACACACCACTGAATTTTATTAGCCCACCTTTGCTTTCCATGGAACCTGGCAGCAGCATCTGTTGCACTGACGTCTCCTGCTGTTGCTGAAAGTGGCAGTGTTATGGTTTGTGTCTAGTTGTCCCCCCAAAGCCTCATGCAGTTATGGTTCAGACTTCTAGAGTTTGTGATTAATTTATAAACTAGTGCTGGGATTATGGGTGTGTATGGGTGTGAGTGCTGCTGTTTTTATGAGCGTGAGTGCCATACCCAGCGTGGGGCAGACAGACTGAATGCAACATGAGGGAGAGAGGTTTTCTCTCTGCTGCCATTCTTGCTACTATTTTTGCTCCTACTCTTTGCCACTGCCACGAAAGTTTGCTCTGTGCCGTGTGCCCCTCTGCCTTGGAGCCAGCTGAGTATGGACTGAAATCTCCCCCAGCTGTGAGCTAAATAAACCTTTCCTTCCTTCATTGTAGGCGTTGGGTATTTGTCCCAGCAACAAGGGAAGAGTAACCAAGACAAGCAGGAAGCGTGGATTAGGTGTGTTTAAAGTCCCAGGAAGTATTGGGAAAAGTGTCATTTACTGTAGTGTATTTTTAATAATTAAACATGTACTACCTTATATTTTGGTCACATGTATTATACACTTATCTTCATTGAAACAGACAGGACTATTTTTTTTCACCTTTCTGCACATCTTTTGTTTCTTTTCTTCAACTTTCAGTGTACACTATCATTCTTTTAATACAGCTTTCAGGGTTTTGCTCTCAAGTTTTAATTTATTTTCTTCTTTTATGTCTCTGAAATTTACATTAAAAATGATAATACACAGAGATGATATATCATTTTATTTACATAAAATTGTATCATAATATATTCATATTTTATTATTAACTTTGTTATGATTCTGGGAATTGAGTCCCATCTTCACACTTAGCTATATCATTGGCCCTTTTTCATTTTTTAAATTTGAGAGGGAGCCTCACTATACTTCTTAGGCTGAGATAAAACTTGAAATCCTTCTGCGTCAGCCTCCAGAGTTGCTGAGATTATGATAATATTTAAAATCAGCATCCTTAAGGTATAACTTACATAATGATGAAGTCGATCAATTTTATAGGCATGATATAGAAGTATTCACAAGCACATATGGTCACGTAGGTGTAGCAGTAGTTACAGACCATTTGTATCACCTCTAAATTTCCTTTGTAACACATTTCATCTATTTTCCTTCTCAATCTCTTTATTGAGAATGTGCTAATTAGGTTCTATCAGTATGATTTTATTTTGAAGTGCACACAAATAGCATTAAAATATGCAACATCTGTGTGTAGTTTCTCATACTTAATATATTGTTTTTAAAATCCAGAGAACCAAACTATTGTCCTGAATCTGTAGTTAATTCTTTTTCACTTTGATATTGATTGTGTGAAATATTATTAAACCTTTACTAGTTGATGGACATTTAAATTCTTTGCAGTTTTTAAAGAGTATAAATAAAGCTCTCATATAAATATTCTTAGATGTGTATGGAGACATATGATTTTATTTTTCTTTGGTTTTTAATTTATATTAGGTTTTCCTAAAATAAGTTGATGCTTAATCGTAGAAGAAATTGGCAGTTTTTTT
>NW_004524642.1:5775632-5787266 GCF_000260255.1 Octodon degus
TTTAGCATTTCCTATTGTTTCACAAAATTGGTCTTTTTATTATTGAGTTATATGGAAAATAACATTTTATGTCATGGAATTAATACATTTTTTCACATGGTAGCATTCATTTTCTTTCTTGACAGTGTATTTCAAGAAACAAACATTTTGTGTTAAAATATAAAATCGTAAGCTCCAGTACAGTGTCAGAATCATCCTCCTCCCAATTTTTTCCCTTTCCTAAATCATCTATGAACTGTGGATATAGGGGAAGGAAATTCCCAACATGAAAGATACCTCGACCGAGTTCATGTTCTATCAATCCAAAGAATGAATTTTAGGAGCAAACAGAGGTTAACAGCAGAATATGTTTACTAGGGAAAGAATGCTCCTGTCTGAGAGAAGGACAGAAGGCCTGAGAAGGTTGCCCCAGAAGCTGCATCTTCCAGGGATTTTCATAGAGTAAAACCATGTGGTGAGGCAGGTCTAAAGTAAAGAACATGGGAACCCGCCTAAGTGGGCCTGATGTGGGACAAAACTATGGTCAACCAATGAGATTACAAGTACGGTTGCTCAGGTAAAATGGATTAAATCTAGGACCTAACAGGGAAGCAAGTCATGTAGCAGGTGGGCAAGAATACAGAACTGAGGCTTTTCCTCTAGGGTGCTAGGTTAGTGACTTCCAGGGGTGCGTAAGGTAGGAGACTCATTTAGAATATCAACCCTGGATGCCTATCTGTAGGGAGGTATGTGGCTGCATTTGCTTTCTCTTTTGTCTTGAGGTCTGGTCCACAGCAGGGGATCTGTTTCTCCCACAGTTGTAAAGTCATTTTTTCCCCCATAGTGTCTCCTTGAGGGCCTAACACTGTCTGACTGCCAATAATATTTCTATCTAACTCAGCTGCTGCAACACGGTTAACTGTTCTTTCAAATTTTATCCAGTACTCTCTGAAAATGTCTTCCTATGTTGATACTTCAATAACTCAAAAGCCAAGCAGCAACAAAAGCAGCTATAGGATCATTATAATTATAAAATAATAATACAAATAACTACACATTTTATAAGTCAGTATCATGTTTTTCTGGAAATACTTTAATAATCTTTTAACCAGTTTGCTCCTGTTCACTTTTTCCCAATCATAGCGTATTCTGTTTATTATTCTAGGGTGACTCTGCCAAATTATGAGATAGCTTTCCCTTCATCTGCTCAGAACTCTGTCAGAACTTTGAGTTTGTTCAGAATAAATGCCAAAGTATTAAAAATTGGATTCATGACTGAAGCAAGGTCTTCTTCCTCCCTTCCTATCAAGCTGCTGCCCTCACCTCGTTCTCCACTCACAAGTGAGTCTGTGATTTTCTTCCTACATGTCAAGGGCACTCTATTCTTAGATCTTTGCTTTGCTGCTCACTGGGCTTGAGACACTCTCCCAGATGCCACGTAATCCCCCTTCCATGGGTCTTTGTTCAAATGTCTCCTTCTCTTTGAAACCTATAATAACTAATCAGCTAAAAATGCAGTGCTTTCAATGTGGCCTATCCACCAGAAAAAATAATTTTATTTTCCTATATGTTTCAATATATTCTAATGAACTATGTATTTTTGGTTTTATTTTTTACATCCATAATAAGATAACAGAAAACCCCAATATATCATTTTTAAAATTTAAAATTATGTCATCAGTTTCTATGCCTCATATTTAATAACCAGAAAGTATTTATTAAGCAAGTGAATTAATTGATCTTCCTCAGAAGTATAGAAAAAAGATGAATAGACCATTAATCATTCAATGAATATTCGCTGGACATCTCCAAAAGTTTTAGACATTCTGAATTTCTACTTTTAAATTTGCACCTGAGTGTATACTACAGTCCTATGCTCTATACAAAAAGGGTTCAGTTACTTTAATAAAAAGAAAGAAGTTCACCGAAAATTAACAAAAATACCATTATATCTCCATGAATTTAAAAGAAGCTTCTTTAACAGTGCACATTGGCCAAGCAATGGCCGTGACTCATCCTCATGGCTGACACTGACAAAGGTTCTACAATCTGAGGTACAGGATCTCAGGATAAATCCTGAGGGGATTTCACTGACCTTATCAGACCCAAAAGCTACAACTCTTGTTGCATAGGTACTGCTTTACCTTGGTATTAACCATCCAGCAGAAAAGTATAAAAACGAAATAGAAGAAGTAAAGCCCTGCTCTTATGTTGAGCTGTAGGGGACTCAGGTCAACAATTTCTGACATTGCCAGTGAAGCAGAAGACCCAATACTATTATGGGCCACTAGACTCTTTTAGAATATTTTGCTGAGTTTACACACCTGTAATATTCAAATAACGGAATTTAACAAAAAAAAAGGGTATACAGATGAATGTCCATTTTGTATCTGTGTATTCAAAGTGGTTAGGATAGATATATAGTTTCATTTTCTTAATGAATAGTGGGATTTGTTCTAATGGTGTTTGTAAATAGGATATCATGTCTGCATCTTGTACAGCAATTAACCACCTGGAAGACAGTATGCAAGTGTTAATTACTGGAACTGTCCTACCAATTTGGTTTGGAACTGTCTCATTGCTATTTGTTTCTCAATAAAATTATGAAAAAACAGTGCTTTAGTTTTGATTTCTAGAACATGTTGCTGACTTCCTGGCCTTGGGTTTTACTAATACCATTTCCTGGCTTAGATTTTTTTTTTTTTTTCATTTTATGTATTTGGATCTCACTATGCAGTTTGGACTTGTAGTGTTTTCAGCCTCCTCAGTACTGGGATTACAGGTGTGCGCCACCAAGCCCAGACTCTGTCACTGGCTCAGCAAGCCCCAGCAGTGGGGCTGGTGGAGTGTGTGAGATCGGGGATTGAACCCTGGTCCCTGTGCTTCCCAAAGCAGGTGCTTAATCTGCTGAACTATCTTGCTGGCTAAGAAAATATTTTTTTACTTTCTTCCTTTTACTCTTGTATATCTTCTCTAAAATATTGCAGTTATTTTTAACTATTTTCTGGAAGTATGAAGCTTCTTATTTATGTTTTTTTAATTTTATACTATAATATTTTCTTAATATATTTACTATAATCCATTTATTCAACAATGGTGTCTTAGATACTCTAAACTAAATCAATATTTTGGTTTTATTTTCCACTAATAGATTCTTTAAGAATGCTCATTAAGTTTTTGTCATGATCACATTTGAGGCACATTAAGTATTCTGTGGAAAACTAGTTTATTAATATAATTTGTCATCCATAAAAAGTATAATGGAATCTGGGAACATCTTAAAATATACAAACATAATTCATCATATATGGATATTTGTAATACTCAAAGTAAAGGAAATGAAATACAATAAATTAAAAATCTGACTTTCAAATATCCATAATCATTTCAATCTGTTGAAAGTTTATAATATTTGTAGAGCTAATATTTTTTTGGTCTTTTTAAAAAATATTTTCATTTTTGGTGTCAGGAATCAAACTCTGGGTCTTGCACTTGCTAGGCAGGTGCTGCGCCACTGAGCTACACCCCTAGAGTTAGTTTTTTTATTGTAACATGGAAATTTATGCAAAACTGCTAGGCATGTAAGTGCCAGAGTTAAGGGGTTAAGGGGATTAAAAACATTTGCATCATGGGAGTGAGGAATCAATAGTAGTGAATTACTGCTTTCCTCAACTAACTTTCAACATTCACAAATACGGGTGTTTGGCATTGTAAATTCCGCCTTGCCATAGGAGCTTCTTTGTCCTCTGGCCTCTAGATATCAGAAGGTAGATCTGCGGAGACATCAGACTATTCCAACTTGCTGGGTTCTGAGAGTTTGAGTCTCTCTTCCCACCCATCCAGGGCTGACTAATTTCCAATGTGATGAGATTAATACATGCGTGAGTGTGAAAGTGTTTACATCATAATGTATAGTCTATAGTCCCCAAAATGCAATTAGTGCCCTTAGAAAAGAGGCCAGAGGACTCTTGTATGCCTCCTTCTGCTTTTCAAGAATGTAACAAAAAATGTGTTGGACTTAAATCAGGAACTGTGAATCTGCTGGTGCCATGCTCAGAATGTCACATCAACCAGGGCTGGACACAGTTACTGCAGAAATCAGTAGTAAAGTTCTATTTTCTATAAATCCCTCGGTTCAAGGCATTTTGGTACAGAAGGCTGAACAGACTAAGATACCACTACTGCCTCATCATCTTGGGCTGGGAGCCTACCGGGTCCTTCTCCACCCCTAGTACCACACAGTGTTGGGAGAGCTCACAGAGGCGGCAGCCCCAAGTGCATGTTTTAATGACATTTCCTGAGCACCAGCCTTTTGCTCAGCTGTGCTAGGGTTTGTGTGTGTCAACATGAAGAAGATGCACCTAGAAGGCCATGGGAACAAGCCGCAGTGGTTTCTAGCCTCCTCCTAGTCAGAAAGCGACAGCAGCTTCTTAGAGTTGCTAATCACTGGTTGACTTATCACAGAATTTGATTCCTTACCTGGATACATATTCTCTAAAAATTGAGAATTATTCCTGTTTGTCTTGTGGAAACTTGCGTTACACTTTCTGTTGCACCTTTTGCTGATATGCCATTGACAGCATTATTGTACGTTTAAACCGGAAAAACTGGTAACTGTGAAGACACCAATAAGGATCAAGACGAACTGTGGCTGTCCTGGCAGCCTCTCTATTACCAGAAGCAGCCTCTTCCCTGCGCGCTGTTTTCGTCTCTACTCCCCTGACTGATCTCTGTCAATTCGGTCACATACCAGCTCTTACTTTTCCTCTCAAACCGCAGCCGCGAGGCAAGTGCGGCTTCCTGTCTTCAACCTTGATCGCTCTTTGCACTTGCCTTTCACATTTATTAGAATTTGGAATTATAGGTTTGGGGTATCATTTCTTTGTTTGTCCACATCCTATATATTTCAGAAAAGAGGAGATAGATGTATTATTTACTAAATCTTTCACTATAAACTCACAGACTGATTTCGTATCTGCAAGTAACGAAAAATAATAATGCATAAGTGAGGGCATGATGTAAGGCAAGGTTTTTTTTTTTTTTTTTAAAGTGGATGATTAGAAGCAATCTATCTAAATTGAATTAAAAGGAGGATTAAATTAGATAATTTGTGTACACAGTGCTCTCTGAAAAATAAAGATAATTGTTAAACTGGTTTAATGGGAAGAAAAGTTGGTATCTTATTTAAATTTTTATAAGATCAATGATAGTGATTTCTGTCATGATTTAAATCCAAAATATCCTCCCAAAGTCTCATGTGTTGAAGGACAGGGCTCTGGAAAATCCTGGATTGTGAAGGTGGTCACAGCTGAAAAGGCTGTTGGCAGGCGGGGTCAGATTGGAAGAGAGTGGTCCCTGGGCATGGCTTGAAATCTTATTGGCCGGAGTCTCTTCTCAATTTTCAGGCTGCCGAGAGCTGAGAAGTTTTCTGGTCTTCATCCATGCCACCTCTGCTTCTGAGCCAGCCGTCAATAGCCTGAGCCCCTTGACAGGAAAAAATAAACCTTTCCTCCTAAAGGGTTGAGGGTCTCAGGAATTTTGTCCAAGAGAGAGAAAAGGGAATTTACAATTTACATTTCAATTATCTCCTGTTGGGAATTACCTGAAGAATATGTTTGGGAGTTTGGATAAAGGACAATTCTTAATTTAATTCACAAATGGGAATAAATTATTTAATATTTATTTTAAAATTTATTATTCACATTATGATTTCATGTTGTCCTCCCTGCCACATGTAATATACTACACTCAGACTGGCCAAATAGCTCAGCAGATTAAGACACTTGCAAGCAAGTGCAAGGGCCAGGGCTTAGGTCACTGGGCCTTCCATGCCGGCCCCAAGATGGCAATTGAGACTGAGATGTGGTGGGGCACACCTGCAATCCCAGCTCTTGGGAGGCTGTACACAGGCGGATCACCACGAGTCCGATCTAGTAGTGAGACCCTGAACACCCTGTGGACCCTTCTTTAAAATAGTAATAATAATAATAATTAATAGTAATCTCCACTAAACTGATATCCTCTAAGAATAATCTGAAGTGATTAGCAGTGTCCTTTTTATGAATTGTAGAAAAAACACCGAGCCATTTATTGGATGTGCCTGGTTTGGGTCTTTTAAAAACTGTATTGTCTTTCATTTCAGCAGTTGTTTTGTTGTTCAGACAGTGGTTAGAACACTGAAAATTGAAAATGTCAATTTCCTAGGTAGCTTTTGCCTTAGGATCTTGGACCACAGATGTGATTTGTGTGTCTCTCCTGAAACAGACAAAAGCAATTTTTTTTGCCAAATATTTAGCTAAGAATTTAGGAGAAATACAGCCCCTCTCATAGCCACTAAGTCAAGGCATCTAAAGACATTCAAGTTTTCTTCGAAAGCTTCTCTGGTGAATGAGAGGTAGTTCTACGCTATTAAATTGATAAACAGGGATTGATATATAATTTGTGAAACAAGTGCAAAATTAAAAACTGATGTGCTTTTGTTACAGTGCAAGAGAAAAAGCCTTTGCTTTATGTTATTTCTCACAACTTGTTAGAGAATTTTTGACTTTTATTAGTACATGATTGCAGAATATAATGTTTGCACTCCTTGTGTGGAGTTGGTTGGTGTAGATAACACAGCTTAATTTGTGTTTTCCCCCCATTTCTCTCCCTTCTTTATCCCCTCCCTCTACCTCTTGAGTCGAGAAAGATCTGTGCCCCTACTCCCTTACCTATCTTTTTCTTTTAAAATTCATTTTTCATGTATTTAGTACAAGGTTTACAGGGTTTCACCACACACATCAGACTCATAGTGATCTTCCTACTTCCAGTTTCCCATGCGCTGGGATTACAGGCATGCACCACCATGCCCATTCTCAATTGCCTTCTCGGTACTGCCCCAGGGGCATAAGGTCTTACCTACCTTTTATTTTGCTTTTTATCTGCAATTTGGGCTTCTCCTATAAAAGAAACTGTGTGATGCTTAAACTCCCATGTCTGAGTCATTTCACTTAATATTAATTTTTCAAGATCCATCTATGTTTCTACAAGTGGCTCAAGCTTCCTTTCCATTATTGCAGAGCACTTGCTCCATTGAGTGCAAGGACTGTGCTGCATTCCGTTTACTCATTCATCAAGCTGGTGAGCATTTTGGAAACTTCTAAGACTTAGCATCTGTGAATCATACTGCTGTAAACATGAGAGTGCATGTATCACTGTACTCGGAGATTTTGATTTCCACAGTGGTTGTATTAGTTTACCTTCCCACCAACAGTGAGGAGAGGTCCCTTTATGTGTTATTTTTTGATTTCCTGATGATGGCTATTCTTTGTAGAGTAGGATGGAAGGTCAATGTTTTAATTAGCACTTCTTCATGAATCTGCTCGTCCTTTATACTTGTCCTATGATGTAACCAATATTTTACCTCTCTATTTGTTTTAAATATGCTTTTTAATGTGGGACTCGTTAGCATACGGTTACTCATTAGGTAAGTGAAAACCTCTACAGACATCCCGGGTTCCCCTTTGGGTTCTGCACCCTCACACCTGTGTGGAAACTCCTGCGCTATGTTCCTGGGTATGAATGAAAGAGGGAGCAGATCAGAATATTCCCTGGAACACGAGGAGGTAATGAGATATAGGGCCACACATGAGAGGAAGCCTGCTCCACGTGCTCCACGGTCTCTTCAGACTTCATTTAGAGAACACAGATTCGAAGATAAAATGATTATTTATTTATTTGGTACCGCAAATTGAACTCAGGACCACACACTTATTAGGCAGGTGCCATAGCACTGAGCTATATCCCTAGTCTGATAAGAGTTACTTAGAACTTCAAGATTTACATTGGTGGCCATTAAACTCTCCAAACAGGATCCTCCTCTGAACTCAGGCTTTTGTGCCCTTCGCGGGTCACTTAGCCACACAGTCAGAGTTGATGTAGGTTTCGGGGTGCGACTTGAACAAAGAAGTCACTGCTGCACTGACAAGATTCTCAGAGATTACACATATAAGCAGACGTCCAGCAATGTAACTTGGGATTCAGGTTGACTCATTTACATATTTGGCAAAATGTGACAGTTGCTCTATCTTGTTTGTAAGGTTGGCCTTTGAATGCTATGGTAGCTACTAGAAGATAATTTCTAGTGACAGTTCAGTGGATTTGCCTGTAGTGGCCAGGATTGGTTTTTAAAATAGATTGATGAAGTATTCATCTTAGCCATGCACTCCTTAACATACTTACCAGCCCACACCTATCCAAAGCTTCCTTTAGTAGAAAGACGTGAAGCTCTCCCTTCAAAAAACTAATTTGCCAATCTGCCCCTTTTGGCTCTATGAATTTCCATTAAAATGAATGTTTTGCTTCATGCCTATTGTCAGCTATTTACATCTAAATTGTATTTTAATCATTCTTTTATGAGAACACTAAAAGATACTGACCATCACAAATGTTAAAAATGACGACCCTCATTTCCTGTAATATAGACGAATGCTGCTTCTGATGAGTGCTACTGATAATGCGAGGCAAACAGCGATGGAAAACCAAAGGCTGATGTCGCCAGTGGGACAAAATTGAGTACTAGGTAAACAGTGCGATTCAGCAGCTGTATTTAAATTTTCAACCTGATACTTCTGCCAAACTGTCTTTCAGCGGGTCAGGAAGATGGCTCAGTAGAAGAAGTGCTTCCCTGGCAAGCAGAAGGGCCTGAGTTCAATCCCTGGTTCCGAAAAAAGAAAAAAAAAATTGTTTCAAAGTTTCTCCAAAATTATCTTCCAGTGGTAAAGCAATATTTTTTCATGTCTCTGGGAAGTTTTTAAATATCTGGGAAAAGCATAGAATCACACAGTGAAATATTCAAATAGTATTAATCACTGGGAGTGATGGGTGTAAGAAGGAAATTACAAACCTTGTTTCCAGAGGAACGCAGTATTTGGTGCAAGGATCAACATCAGCTTAACCAGGACACATAGTGAGACAAAAGCCTACCCTATCCTGATTTCCTAAGAAAGTACAACATATTTGTCTGGTTTTTTATGAGTTCAACAGCACAGAAGGGAAATGTAGACTCAAAATATAACTAAACATGCTCATGGCTTCTGAAGGGCCCCATGATACATGTCTGTTACTGAGTGCATAGGAATCTGAAATAATCTGAAGATGGAGAATGAGTATGTCATAGCAAAAGGTGACTGCTTTATATTTTCATGGACCAAATGTAGAGGCAATTATTCTAGAATTGCCTTACACTGCAATTCCTTGTTTAGATACCCAAGCCACTAGGCAAGCAATAATTAAGAGCACTTTGAATTTAAAATATTATCTTTGAACTGTATTAATAATTGTTCAGTGAGTATCTTTGATTTCAAAATGTCATAGAAATTTGTCATCACCATTGCCATTATTAAAACAGTTTATTATTCTGGGAAGTGTGGGTGCACTATGTACATTCTGCTCAGAAGCTTCATATGGAAGTGCATGTTGGCTGTCATTAAAAGGGAAAAGAAAATGTCTATGGGTGTTTCACTTTAAATGTCACTGTTTTGTCTAAGATGCGTACACTCTGATCTTTAATAAAGCACCATTGCCTAATCTATAAAGTAGGACATTTTTGGCTGGGCCAAAAAATTGAAAATCACCGTTAATAAAATAAACCAGATACAAAACCTTGCCTTGTATTTACAGACAAATTTTAATGGAATATATCATGGTCCAACACAAATATCAGACCCAAATGACACTAATCTTGTACAGCCTTTGGCTTACCCTGTATAACAAAATCTGTTAAAGTAGACTATAAAATATCTTATGGTAAGTGAACTTCCAAAGACACAAAGAAAATCCTCCATAAATTTAAAAGCTTATCTCAAATTCTGGTTGGCATAAGCTTAAAATGGATATATTATTAATTACATTATCTTAGGTAGTTGAAATAGATAATATCGGTTAGAGTGTGAAAATAAAAAAAAAGTAGGTTTAGATATTTTGCTTCAGTTCCTAGTCGACATCAGAAACATACATAGCAAATGTAAAATTACCTTTACAGAGCTTGGAAAGTTTGGCAATCGCAAGCAAATTTCCCTAAGTCAGCAACACTTTGACCCTTAGCATATTACAAGGTTCTGATATTTCAAGGAATAATGATGGAATGTCACACAAATACAAAAAAAAAAGTATCTTACTACTGTTTAAATTTTAAAATTTCCCTTTAGGAATGTACAGGAAAAATTAGTATCATTGAAAAAATGAATGAGTACTATATGCATTTCAAAAAAGGTATCCAAAATAATATGTGAGCAGAAAGATGCTTGTTTAGTGACGTTTTGTAGCCCATCTCTTCAAAAAGAAAGATCCATCTTTCAATACATTTTCAAGTGTAAGAAAGTGTGCTAAATGAATAGACAATTCAGTAATGTCCAACAGATACTAAAATTCAGTTTTATTTTTCCATAATGATCAGACAAGGTTTTTTCTGACAAGACTTTACTGAAAGATGAAGTGCAAATGAGAACCCTGTAAGGATGTTTATAAGAGTAGTACATGACATATTTTAAGAGCCACTAAGTACACATTGAATACTTTGTAAGGATATAGGCATATCAACATGCAAGTGTCATGTACCTAATATTACAATATGCATTTTGTTTTGAAAATGTTAATGAGTAGAATAGATCCAATAATTGTGTTTCTGTGAAATATGCTTAATTTGGGTGGATCATTTTACAGCACAGAAACTGTCTTTCTGTGTCTCAAAAATACCCTTCCAAAAGTCATGAATTTCATGCCATACAAAGAGAACATTTTATTTTTGGAGCTGCATTACTGGGAGCACCTGCATTTCTGGGTAACATTTTCAGAGATAAGTCTTTAAATTCTTTTTAACATGGCAGACCTGTTCCAAGGTTAGGTACGTTGAAATATTTATGATAAAAATGGAGCTTTCTTGAAGAAATCATTTTTGGTTGAATGAAAAGCTAAACAACCAATTCACAAATACCAATGTGAACTGAACATGAAGAAAGTAGGTCAACAACCCCAAGCTCATGAGTCCTTGGGTTACTACTGAACTGCATCATTCAATCTACAATAAGTACATAGGTACAGTGAAATAAATTTGTAAAAGGTTAGATTTTTTATACATTTATAAGGAGAAATACTACTAGTTTTTAAAAATTTCTAGGTCAGTTTTCTTTCTATTTATGAGTCATTCAACACAGTAGGAGTACATAAAAAAGCAAAAAGGAGAAAGATATAATGAATCTGTTTACATTTTATACGACTTCTAACCAATTAGTGACCACCGCTTTCAACCATCCATTTTTTATTGCGCATGACTTTCACTAACAGCAAATATAAAGAGAAAAGTGTCTACTCATAACATGTACAGGAAAAGCATCGAAGAAAAGAAAGCATTTGAGGTTGGACAGTACTGTGTGTAAGCATAATGTTGCATTTCATACTGCACTTAGAAGTCCATGTAGGAATCACTGTTGCTTTGACCCTGGATGTGGGAAAAGTGCTTAAGTGCTGAGCCCTGGTAAGTTTTCTTTTGCCCCTGCAATCTTCAAATATCTTTTAACTTTATTTCTTTTGAAATGTACAGTATATGTCAGAGGGGAAAATAATGACTTTTTCTTTACATCTTTTCACACTGGAGCCTTTCTCTCCAAAATCTCCAAA
>NW_004524642.1:5787366-5840191 GCF_000260255.1 Octodon degus
AGGTAAAGATTTGACCAAATAGTATTTGTATTATAACCACATAACATAGAAACATCTTACTTTAACTTTAAGCATATTTTATAGTTCACCATCATAATTTAAGAAATTAATATTTCATTTTTCCTAGAGGAAAATATGCTTATAAATGGCATTTTTTTCAGTGTAATTAAATTACATTGTTGAAAACTTTATATTATGCCTATGCAAACAAAATAAAGTAGGTGTTTATGGCAATACTTTGTAACTGTTTGGTAATAAGGAGGCAGTTTTAAACACTTAAATTTTTGTCTCATAGATAATACATCTCAGTAAAATAAATCATCAAGTGAACAATTTTCCTTTAAAACACAGCATTAATTTATAAGAGAGCACTACATTTTAAACATGAAAGGAAATAGATCAGGTTGCAAAGTGTTGCCATTTAAATTATTATTTAAAAAATTACAATTATATTACAGTGGAATGTTCAATAGGTATGAGAAGAACTATCCTTACCGCGTTATCATATTTTGCCTATAGGAAAAGTTAATGATCAAAAAGGAAAACAAACGTAGACCCAAACACCATAGAATATACTACAAGTAGTTGGCTTTTGAGATTTCCCAGGGGTAGTGTGTGCACAGGTATGAAAGTCCCAAAGTAATGCATCCTGGGATATCTTGTAAGTTATTTCCTCTATTTATACTGAAGTATCATAGCCCATGTTAAAAGTGAGAGGTAGAAGGATTATTGTAAGTATGCATGGCAGAGATATTACCAGCTATATCCAATAACTATTGCATTCAATATTAATAATCTCAATACATAAAAATGCTGATGATTATAGAACCCATATTTATAATGTTGTTCCCTTTAACTCTCTTTATTATCTTGCTACCTTCAATCCATTGCCTTTGGAAGGGTTAAGTGCAAAGGGAATATTTGAGGTGTAAAATGGAGTAAAAGGAAAACAAAAAGTAAGAAAGAAAAAGATACAGAATTTCCAGGCCGGCTAGATAGCTCAGCGGACTAAGAGCCTGCTTAGGCAAGCACAGGGACCGGAGTTTGATCTCTGGCACCACATGCCGCACCGGACCCGCTCCTGGACGCATTGAGGCAGCCACCAAGACAGGCATGATGGTGCACGCCTGTAATCCCAGCACTGGGGAGGCTGAAAACAGGAGGGTCACTATGAATCTGAGCTGCAGAGTGAGACCCTGTACCAAATATATTTAAAAAAAATACAGATTTGCCATTAAGATATAGTAACTTTAACTATTAAATGTTTCCTATGTTCATTGATGGAATAAATTCATATTTATAAAAAACACTGAAATTTATTAAAGGTAGTTTAAGAATTTCAAGTTCAGTTAGATGAGAATCAAAGTTCAAACCCAGGTTTTTTTCTCTGCTTTCATGCTGAGAACTAAATGAAATAATAATTTCATTGTCTTACATTTATATTTAAGCAAATAAAAATTTAAACTTGTTTAATAAGGTGCTTTTGGGACTTATGCTTTAATATGTGAGAGATGAAGATTATCAACCTTTTGGATCTTGTATGATAATTCTTAAAATCCCTTTGCATTAAGTATCCAGCAATAGAATTGCAGATATTGCACTGAGTATTTTTCAATATTGCCAGTGTATATTTCAAAACAAATTATATTATCTACACTAAGATTTCCTCTTTCCCAGTATTCAAAATGCATATTATAATTACATGGGTTTCCAACATCCATACACAGCAAGTACAAGATACTTACATGTACGTACACTGTAGTTACCTATATTTTGCATAGTTTTTAGTGTGTACTTTATGCCACTTAACAAAAGCATTACTCATTAGTACTTCTTAGGAGATGTTTCTTCTTTAATTTCAGCTGTGATTATTGGTTAAATTTGTGTCATTTTGTGTGTGTTCATCATAGATTACCACTTGAAAAAAGAAATAATATTGGGCATATTTAAAAAGTTCTAAGTAATTTGACCTGTCATGGGAAAGTCATAGTTAAGTTATGAAGTTTGCATTTTCTCCACAATTAAAAAGCAATGTAAAATTTTATATTTGTCAGTCATTAAAGTATCCTTATGTCCAAGGAAAAAAGGAAAAAGTGGTTCCAGTATTCCCCGTGGTAACACTTTGCAGTAAGTGGCACTAAATTACACGATAACTGCTATGTTACATGGAAGAGCCATCCCGGTCAAGCTGCTGTACATGTGCCCATGTGATTCTCAGTGCCGCTACAATCATGAGCACATAATTACAAGTGAGCCTGTCTTTTAACTGAGATATTTATATTTTTTACAAAAAATAAAATAAATGACTTCATTGTTATGATTAAGAAAGTTAATTTCTTTCTTTCATTGTTATTTTAATTGTGGAGTTTCAATGAAAGACTAAGAATCACGAATTAATATGAGATCATCGAGTTTCTAGATTAAACTCTAGTGTCAGTTCCCCTAAACTACTTGTTGGAGTTCTCTAGCAAAAGAAAACAGGTTGAAAGCTCTGTGTGTGTGTCTTCTTTCTCTTCTTCTCTTACACAAACACACAAACACACACACATGCACACTTACATGCACACACACACACACACACACACAAACACCAACACTCTTAGTTTCGGTTTTTACTCTTGCAACGACATTCTTTTCCTTTTCTTCCTAATTCAGATTATTAGTCTACCTAGAACACTCAAAAAATGGAAAAGAGGAAAAGAAGAATGCTGTTTAAAATTTTCTTTTTGATGGAGGACAATCAATTTACACTGTAAACAGTACACTGGCAGAGAACAGCTACTTTTGGTAAAGGACACTGCTCCATATTCTACTAGGGGTGTGTGTGTGTGTGTATGCACACTCCTCCCATGGAGTCCTGCGGACACTGCTCCGCTCTCAGAGACAGAACATGGCCCGATGAGCACACAAGTGTGCACATTTCAGACTTCAAAATGTTCATGGGTCCCATTTAGGTATGTTACATCATTACGTTCTGATCTGTTGGAATGGAAATGAACAGTATTTTTATAATTTATTTCCTTGTTTAGTGAAACCAAATGTTTTGTAAAGATAGGATAATGTGACTCCATTGCTAATTATTTTTCCTGCCACAGAAAATGACATTTAGTTTAAAATTAACAACAATTAACTGGAAAATATTTCATTAAAGCCTATGAGTTTAAATTTATTAGTTCTAAGAGTTGTAATGACATTTTATATTACTCTGAAGGGTTAAAGATGTCAAAAATCTTGACATGCAACCAATTTTGGATTTCTAATTTTACAGTGCTATAAATAATGATTGAGTTATTGAAGTAACAATTTAGCAGTTGGAGCCAAGTAGAATATAGATGAAATTAAGAGGGATGTAAATACAGCATCAATGAAAAGTAGCAATTTTGTAAGAGCATCCTGAAATTAAGCTTTAAATAGTAACTGATGATGCAGTTTATACAATTTAGGCAATAAGAACCTTTTCATTTTGCACTAACAGGATGAATTTTGCTTTGTGGAGTCTTTCTAACGATTATGCATTGAAAGATATGAACAGTTTATAAACCTATTCTAGTTTCAATGTGTCTAGTAGCACCTACCTGATTCTCTCAAACTACCATACTATATTAACATATTATTGCATTTTTCCACAGATGGTATGGAGTGAACTGTAAAAACAAGCATGCAATCACATCAAGGCAGACTTATTTCCTTAAAATGTCATACTGTATATGATTTATTATGTTAACACTCAACCACATCATATTATTTATGTTCTGTATATTTTGAAAAAGTGCTGCTTGACTGACATCGTCCTTTTTCTTTTGTAAGAAATCAACAAGATAAATGCTTCAACAATCAAAAATAAACAACTTAAGAATTCTAACATTGTCCTTAAAAGATTTATGCTTTTTTGATAAATAACCTTAGATACAGCACCCTTGTCTCTTATTTGATATTAATACACGGTGTTGTATTCAGCCGTTCTCGCTCCTCAAAAAATAAATTCCAGATACTATTTGTAAACCTCTAGGCACCGCCGTGCTGTCACACATCACAAGCATAGCTACTGTTTTGTCATATTGGTTTTCCTCTTAAAGGTGCAAGGCTTGCAAATGGGAAAATAACTTTTATCTCACTGGGATTTTATCCTTTATCACATAATAATTTTAATGACCACTAATCTAGCAATATTGTCTTTTACTAGAAGAAATAATAGGACTTTAGATCGACTCTGTGTCATATTTAAGAATACAGCATTTCATAATTGTTAAATACATCAAAATTGCAAAATAACCCAGAGAAAGACACTTTCACCTTGGAGTTAAAAGCATGAGAGAAGTTCTCTATCACTCACTGTTTCATAAGTTTGTACCTCACAAAATGCATAGACAGGAATTTAATATAAAGAATTAGTTCATTTATACAGAAAACATATCTTAAACATTTTTTTGGCAAACCAACAAAGGTAAGCAGCTCTGTAACTGCCAAATTAAAATTTGTAAATTTGTAGCAAACTAAGAGTATATTTTTAGGTTATTATTCAACTGTGGTTGTAATTTAAAACCTGAGGCTGTGCACTGGTTGTTAGCTTAAAATTACCTTTCCTTATAACGTTGTGCTTCCATTGTATAACAAATAAAAATTAACAAGAACTAGAAAAGTTTGTTGTTGAACAGTGCTTAGGACATACAGACAAAAACACTAACACATGTTATCTACTTATAATATCGGTTTAAGTAATATCTAAAGGGATATAATGGACGTTAGAAAATGCTTACTTATGACTGAATTACCTACAGCCAAAAAAGTTAAATACGTATCAAATAATGTTTAATTGGATTTATTATATGCACTATATACAGATACTAAAATGTCTCAAAATTGTGCCCTATGGATACTTCAGTTTTGTTTAGGAAGATGAGTTCTTATGGAGCAAATAAATTACAGGACCGAATAGAGAAATGAATAATTTCTTGAAATTCCCAAAACAGTTAAGTGTTTGGACCACTTTATTGGTAAATGAAATTGAAATAGACTAATGGTGTCATTATATAATAATATAAGATGTCATGGCATGATTGTAATTTATACCCATGGCTCCTGCATCAAATGCTATATTTTAAATAGCAAATTGATTCCGCCTCGCCAGTATAGTGTCGAACATTCTAGAAGCTACACTACAGTGTCTTCAGTTCATATTTTCTAGGGCATCTGTTTCTAGAGCATGGTGTTTTTTAAAGATACACAAGTAGAAAATATTATCTGTAAACCTCTAGTCTTCGGTTAAACTTAGGTACATTAGGCCTTCACCTAATCTCGCTACTTGTGAGAGCCATCCAATGGAAAACCAACGAAGTCTATCACGTGACGGGATAAAGTGGGGGGAGGGACATCTGCGTACATTTTTCAATGTGTAAAAACAACTCAATGTCATGACCAAAGTAGATGATTAACATTGTTAAGGCTGTATATTCAAGCACTGTATGTTAAAAGAGCAATGGTGTGAATTTAGCAGAAGGAACTTCCTGCACTGTGGATGGTACAGTAATTAAAGAATGATGCTTTTGACAGCTGATTGTTGGTATGCACTGGCCACTGAGAACGGTATAGTATGGAAGGTAAGTAAAGTAGCAGAGGATGGTGGAAATGATTTCTGAAAGATGATAGCCAGTTTTCGCCAGCAGCCAGCCTGGTAAGTAAAACTCAGAAATGTGGCCTGGATTTTAAATAAAATACTCTTTTTTCTCTTCAGCGTTGACTTGGCTGCCTTCAGCATTGATAATGGCTGTGTCAGCGTCTGGTGCATCCTCAGCTCCTTTAGCTTCGTTTGTTAAGTATGTTCCTGTGGATATTGGAAGAAAATTCTGTTAGTTCTGTGAGCCTAGTGAAATAGCTAGCACTAAAGCTGTTTTTATTTAGGGAGGTACACTCTCAGATGGCTTACAAGTTGGTGTACAGACTCAGTTATGAGGCAGCAACAGTTCGCTCTTCTATGCTTGCAGCCTCCCTTCTGTTTTCAGGGATGGACTGCAAGTGGTGCTGTGGCTCAGTTAGCCACAGTCAAGAGCCAAATTGGAATGGGTAATAATTTTGAATTCTTTAATGGATAACAAAGAACACATACGCAATTCAGTTGAAGCAACCAGCGTCTTTTGTTAAGATGTGGTTTATGGTGGTGTCAAAGGTCTCACCACTCATATGGGGAATACTACTTAAAAGTAAGCTGTGTCAGTACAATAAGGCAGTGGCCCATTGTAAAAAGAAAGTACAGACTTTCCTCATCACTATGGGTGCCTACATTTTGTTTTCATAAATTTGAACAAGACATCAACCAAATACTTACAGTGGGACTTTAGTCCTACTGATCAATTACAAACTTTGTGGTATTCTCTTTTACCCTATCAGTTTCATGCAACATAGTATGAAACTGGCTTAGTAGAATAACGTTTCCCGAATGGCCAAAACTCACCCAGGGAAGACCTATCTCAGCCAAGATAGCTGAAAATATGTAATTTATTTCGAGGGTTACAATCTTCCTAGAAGCATATGTTTGGTCGGCATTTTCCTTTGCAGACTTATTGAAATGCAGCCATATTGGGACAATATGGGAATATTTTATAATAGCAAATTATTACATTATTGATATAATTTAATTAAAAATACAATCATTAGAATAGCATGTTTCATGGTCATTATCAATAAGTTTCAGGAAAAAAAAACACAGTATTTAGGAGTGCTCCCATACCCACACCCACCTTTCTATCTCTCTGTGTCTTAATTTTTCTCCCCCTCGCCCCCAAAAAGGCCCACACAGAACTATACACGCTCCTGTCATATCATACTTTTACATGATGCTACCAAAATTCCTACTCCTGTTTCAGAGCATCGCCTACCTTTATGTCTTGCCAGGTATCGACCAAGCAGAAATATAGAGCACAACGTGACAAAGACAACTACAGCCACTATGCCGCCTATGAGGGCGTGGTCTGGGCCAGTCTGACCAGCCAGAGCGTTGGGATCTGGAAGAGAGAGGAAACAGAGAAAAGCAAAGGAAAGGGTTGTTTTAATTGGACTGCGACTTTAGTCATAAAATACAAACCTGCAGTATAATGAGCTAGAATCCAGCACCTGGCAAGGAAAGTGACATTACATGAGTATGTGTGCTAGCCACGAGTCACCCAACAGCATGTGCTGCATGCGGATGGTGCTCGGGGCACCTGAGAATGAACCACTGCCCATCACGACTACGCACCATGATGAATTTATATTTGAAGAGAAAGACTGTTTGAACCCATAGCTATGTGATTTTGTATACTTTAGTATTTTTCCTTGTTACTACCATCTCAGAACATGTCTGTACATAACAATGTATACGTACAGATATATATGGGTATGTATACGTACGTGTAAATACATACACATATAGAATCTGATAGGAGGAACATAGAAAATTTGTACCAGATAAGGTTTTGGCTGTAAGTCTAATTGACTATGGTTCAATGGCTGTAAGCCCCGTTGAAATGAGATTATGGGAGGAATTTGGATAAGTTTGGAAAACTATACCAGAGAAATCTAAGAATATTGTAGGCAGCACTTGGTATGTGATTCTGGACAGGGCTAAGGAAAACACAGTGCTGAAGGTGCTGATTGTGAGATTTCAATTGAGAACAAAACTATTAGAAACTGGACTAGTGACAAAGCATAGTATGCCATGGCAAAAAAATTTCTCTCCATTTTCCCCACGTTGTGTGATTTTCAGGGAACCTGAATGTGATGTTGGTGTACTAGTTGATCGGGTAAAGAAAACTTCAGCAATTCTTAAATTTCAGAGTCTATCATGAGTACTGTTAGCTACTTTCAGCCAAATTTATACAGGTGGAGAAAACGTCAGAGAAAAAATGATTGCAAAACATTATACTCCTGCCATAGAAATGATGTTAGTCACAATTATTAACTTTTTCGTGTTTATTTGTAAATTAAGTATGACTTAAGGAGAATTAATTAGGTGTCAAGTTGACAAGGGATGTGCTCGTCCAATACATTTTTTTTTTTTTAAAATTTGATACAGGGTTGTGCTATGCAGCTCAAACCCATAGTGATCCTTCTGTCTCAGCCTCCCCAGTACAGGATTACAGGCATGCACCAGCGCTCCTGGTTTGGGCCAGCACAGCATGAGGTACCAGAGATTGAACTCAGGTCCTTGCTCTTGCCGGGAAGGCATTTCGACCACTACACTGTCTCCCCAGCCCTGTTTTGGTTTCTTTTGTCAACTTAAAAAAATTAAACGACTCCTGGAAAAGCAATTGGATGGTGGATGTGCTGTACCCCTAAGTGCATTTATCCAAGAGTGTTCCTAGCCAGAGCGCTCTGAGGAGGTGTGTCCTGGGGGCTTGCCCTGGAGGGTGCATCTCTGGTGGGGATTCTCCCTCTCTGCTCTGGCTTCGGTATGCAGTGAAGCAAGCATCTCCTTTGTACTCCTTTGCCACGATGCTTTGCCTCAGATCCCGGCGACTATGGCCTGAAACCTCTGAAATATAAGGGAAATTAAAACCCTTCTCCTGCAAATTAATGGTGTCAGATATTTTGAGTGAGTAATGGGAAATTTTACAATGATAGCTACAACGTTCTTTATTGCTTGCAGGTTGAAATCTTTAATTTACACAATGATGTAATTTTATTTTTGGTTTTATAGTTGAGATATTATGCATAAGGATTCTCTTTTCATGTGGTATGTCCTTTCATGATTACCCTTGTTGCATTTCAATGTAGCTCCATAAAAATCTGTGTATTTAAATATAGATTATAGGCCTGGTATACTCAGTGAACTATGTGATGAAAAGGCCTTAACAAGGAGATAACTAGGTATGGAAATCTCATTTATTCCTTTATTTTCTTTATTTTTTAATCTTGACTATATTCTTTACTCTAAAATACATCCTCAAGTAATATATCTTTTTATTATATTTATTTATTTTTTGTGATACTAGGGATTGAACTCAGGTCCCTATGCTTGCCAGGTAGGTGCATACTCTACTGTGCTATCTCCGTGGACCAAGTAATATATCTTTAAAATATGTTTTGAATGTTAAGAAAGAATCCGCGAGCCTTGTACATACTGGGCCAACATTATGCCACGGGGCTATATCAAGCCCCTTAGATAATATTTAACCATCCTTTGTTTGGAACACTGAAGCCATCTGCCCTTTAAAAATTTATTATATTTCAATTTAGATTTATCATGTTCATCATTGAATGTATATTTTCTCTTGGTTTTAGATACATTTATAGTAATATTCAGATTTTTGAAAAAAAATTAATCCATGCTACTGATATTTCTTTGGCCGTACTCATTCTGAAGGAGGGAAACACTTAGCTTTCACCTCATCAACAAAATAAATCAAATATCATCTGAGGATTTTTAAAATTTTAAAGAAAATTTAAGATTTTTTTTGCTCCAAATGCCTTCAGGGCAGGTTTGGCTGGCTTGAGTTGTGGGGATCGAACCACAGGAACCATAAAGAAAATTTAGATATAGAGTTATGCTAATTTGTGCATTTGCCACTTGTTTTTTTTTTTTTTTCAAAAAGGTAAAATTTGCTTTATATGTACTGTTTCTTTTTGTTTTACTCTCATGGCCTAGAAATAAAAGTATCTCTTTATATTTCTATGAGCTAAAACCAGTCATTGAGGGTCAAATAAGTATTATCTGAACATGCAGAGGGATAATACATAACTTAAATGGCTAAATCAGGCCAGTATCTCTCACATATGTTTTGTCTCATCTATCTCCTATTGTCATAGCAACAAAAGATGATAGCGAAGGCAAGAACAGGGACCAGGGTTTGATCCCAGGCAACACATGCTGCACCGGCTCCCTGGCTGGACACGCTGAGCCAGCCACCAAGACCTGCTGTGGTAGCACACGCCTATATTCCTGGCACTGGGGAGACTGAAAACAGGAGGGTCACTACAAGTCTAAGCTGCATAGTGAGACCCTATACCAAATACATTAAATTTAAAGAAAAGCCTACCATGTTATTTTCCTTTTAAATAAGCTCTAATGTACAACACCTGTATTTCCAAGGTTACCACATATTGAGATTGTGTATGAAGTGAATATACAAAACAGATTGAGGTACTCTCCACCCCAAATGCTTGACAATGAATACAGGACCCCGGCTTCCATCATGTCTACTTTGGAGAATTGTGGACCCATGTAGATATTAGTCACTTTCACCAAATACATAGAAATTCTGCCTGATTGAGACAACATTCTGCTGTTTATATTCTGAGAGTCACAGATTTAATTAAAACCGATTATCCCAATACTACAGATGATGATAGAAGTACCCTGGCTAACTTCCTCTTTTCCAAGAACTACTTTTTTTTATTTTTTTTTATTTTAGTACAAGTTCTGCAGGTTCTCACTACACAAATCAGACTCGTAGTAATCCGCTTGTGTTCAGCTTCCCAAGCGCTGGCATTACGGGTACGCGCCTCCATGCCCAGTCTCAGTCATCATCTCAGTGCACCCTGGGGGCAGGGCCAGCATGGCACACCAGGGATCGAACCCTGGCTGCTGTGCTGGGACTAAACAGGTGCTTTAGTCCACTGAGCCATCTGGTCGGCCCGTCCAAGAACTTTTTTATTGTTTTTGGAATCAGTATGATTTTAGAACTCATTCAAATCTGCTTCAGTTTGTATGATATCTAAATTTAAGCTTGTTCAGAATTAATAAACCTTGTTTCTTAGCAAATTTGTGTCTCAGCATGTCTTGAGTGGACAAAAGTATAAATCTTCTATTACTATTCTTTGAGGTTTTGGAATTAATACACTTTGACCAAATTGTTTCATTTGACTTCCAATTGACACTAAAATGGTGAAGATTGAAAATAAAATGTTTTATTTAAAATATTTAAAACTTCCTTTGCATCTGATTACTTTTATGGTGATAGAATTGTTGTTATAGATTAAAACGCATTTCAAAGCCAAATTTTGATTAGCATAATACTTGGCAAAATAGTCAAGTGGAAGACATGGCTACCAACTCCAATATTTAAAAGTTTATGGTAAATCTCATAAACACAAGTTGTTTATATCTTTGGACACATTTCTTAACCTCCAAATTGCAGAATGTGAATACTTACCTTTCAAAATTTTTAAGGGCTAACAATGCAAATGACCATAAAGAGTTTAGAAGACCAATGTCCAACACAGAAAAAAAATAAAAAGTCATATGAAAATAGAAGGTTTAGGGGCCAGGGAGATAACATGGGGGCTTAAGCTCCAGTCTGGCAAGCACAAGGACCTGGATGTGATCCCCCACACCGCATGCTACACAGACCTAGTGTCAAGCCAACCATTGAAACAGGGCGTGGTGGTGCACGCCTGTAAACTCAGAGCTGGAGAGGCTGAGACAAGAGGGTCGCTATGAATCTGAGCTGCGTAGGGAGACCCTGTATCAAATAAATTAATAAATAAATATTTTTCAAAAAGAAAAATAGTTTTCCTTTTCCTTTATTTTCTTCTTTCTTTTTACTTTTTATTTCAGAAAGACTCTTAAAATATTCATCTAGAGCTTTTTTCTTACGCAGAAGTTATATTTACTTATCATAAATATGAAAATTTCTAAATGACCAAATAGTTCAAAGATTAGAAAAACATTAAAGGAAAATTTGCATGACATGCTATTGGTGGAAAAATTGGGTGGAGTTCTGGTAGGTGGACATTAACTGTGGGGAAATTTGTTGAGTGTTTATTTGCCATCAGGCTCTGTAAAGTTGGTATTTTATTCAATGTGTATAAAGCACTAATTTTGAAAAATCAGTTGTTATCAATATGATGTTCGATAAAGCATAGGAGAGCTTACTGAAATGAGTGTGAAATAATGTTTGAAAAGCTGAAAAATAATTAAGAAAGTCAGTTTTGAAGTATATCTCAGATGATTCTCATTTTGAGAAGAAATGAGAATATCTACTACAACATTTTAGATTTTTCACATAACTGTAAACATATTCAAAAGTCCATCTGTAGTAAGTGACCTGGTGGTGCTACCTAATGGCTGTCTCCATCCTATGAGTCATTCGTCTTTCCCTTTCTCTTTGCAAATTCTGAACAATAGCAATCAAGTTTTTCATGTTAATCATTACTGATTTATTTTAATTCAGAAGTATTTCCCCTGGATTAATTCACTTGCCAAAGTTTTATCTTATCTCAAAGATACATATTGCCTTGAAAATTAAGTGTATGACATACACTTGTAAAACAGCTACAGCAGCAGTTTTACAAGGTTAGAATCAGACAAATTGAGTGAGTGAATGGATAAAGTTCTTATGCTGAATTCCAGGCAGAGATTGGATTTTTATATACTAATTTACTGTATCAAGTAATGGATAATTGCCCTTTTACAATAAGAAATCATAATAGAACTGTTTCTGTCTTAATTTTTTGAAATTATTGCTAAGTACAAATGAATCAATGAGGGTTTTATTTAATTCCTGCTTAGAATAATTTGGTTCTAACATGAAATTTAAATTTTATCTGAAAAGGCATGCCTTTCTCTCTTTAAAGATAATAGTGATTCAAAAGGAGAGCACTGTGACAAATCATCAGACATAATTACATATAATTTGTGAAACATTTGTCCTTTGGCAATGTATGACATCAGCAGAGTCCTTGGAAAAATACATCACAACACTCACTTAAGGGCAAACTATTATTTTCTAACTTTATGTATGTACAATAACTATTTCTGAAAAAGTTCTTGGGACAATCTGTGAAGAATTGAAAATATAAAAATATATGGTGATTTGTATTATACAGTGATTCATGCTTAATTAAAACTATAATCAATAGGTGTAGGAATTCAAAATGCATAAATTCTATGTCATAAAGACTATATCATACAACAGGTACTCAATAAAAGCTAAAAATAAATAATAGCAATTAAAACTTTTTTAGCCTACCCTTCAGAATGAGTTCATTTAACATAGACTTATTTTTAAATCAAGCTAAGTAACAAACACCCTATAATAGATAGCATTTTATCACTTTAACAAATTACCTGAAATAATTAATTTACAAACACAAAAGCTTTATTTTAGCTCCTGTGTAGATAGGTTGCAGGCCAAGATTGGCCAATCCCACTGATACTGAACTGTGACATATGCTACATGGCAATGACAGGAAGAGCGCGATGGGAAAAAGTACTTCCTCTCATGAGAATTAAAGAAAAAGGAAGAGAAAGAGAGCTGACTCCCACAGGCCAGTGTCAGGACACAGCCTCAATGGTGAAAAGTCTCCAATGAAGCCCCCTAAAGATTCCAGCCCCTCCCAACAGACTGACACTGGGGACCAAGAAGCATGATACTGGTGAGATATTCACAATGCAAATTGTATTCCTGATGTACATGATCTTATTTGTAATAGTACATAGAAGTCTTCCCCATATAAGATTTTGACAATAATTATTAAATCCTTGTTTTGATTGTAGAGTTTCAAGGTTGTACAACTATGAGATGTCATCAGTTTATACATGAACCCATTAAATGTGAGCACGGAAGTACTGCATAGCCAGTCGTACACCAGTGTCACGTATTGGATTATATAACCCAGCTGATGAGAATTTTCCTCCTGCAAGATCTGCTCAAATACTTTTCAGAGTTTCTGGTGTCCTAATGTTATAGCAATTAATTTTATTACTTGCATTTAACAGTATTTAAATTAATCACATTTTCATCCCTGAAATAAAATACCTCTCTCCCATAAATTAAAGGAGGAGAGATATATTTTGCCTTATCATTTTCAGAGGATCCATTCCACAGTTGGTTGGCTGCACTGAAGAAAGGACATGGCAGAGAACAGCTGCTCACCCCGTGAGATCCATGACACAGGGAGACAAAGCAGGGCTGTGACAAAAGTGGACATATCCAGGTCATGGCCCTGGTGACTGCCTCCTACCTGGCCTCACTTCCTACCAATACTTTCAGCCGTTCACTCAGAAGTGGACTAATCCATGGTGGAGTGCTACACTCCAACCATCCATTCAGTCCCTTCCTCAAGGCCTTTCCTTTGAATACCTGAGGCTTTCAGAGGACATTTCAGACCTAAGCCACTGGTAGTCAAATAAATAGTTTGTTTGTTAAATAAAATAAATAGTTTGGCCGACCTTGAAAGCAAAAATTTAACTAGAAAATTTATCTGCAAATGAGTTTTTGTAAGCTGTAAAGTCTAACACCATTCTTTTCGCTTCATACATCTTTCCCTCTGGTGAAACCAGGTTAATTTTTTTTTTTCCTTCAAGCGAGAAAACTATTCAGCTCTGAAGAATTTGTACAACTCCAGAGAGGACCCTCAACCAGCAAAACTATACAGTTATCAGCACCAAGATTTCTTCAAAAAACACTTCCTTTATCAAGATGTACAAAATGAGAAGAATGTGCCACAAAAAGGGGGAAAAAGTGTTTGTTGATAAAAAGAATGTTTTTAAAGATAACTAGGTGACTGGAGGAAAAAAAAAATCTGTAATTTGGTAATTACTGGCTACTTGCTCCTGGGAAAAAATCAGGTAAATTATACTTTTTGTACATGAAATAGAGTCTACTTACCTTGCATTAAATAATAATTCCCTTTTAAATATCAAATATACAAAGCTCTGAATAAACCATGTTACTCTGATGCTTGAGACTGAAGTTCTAGTTTCAATTTTGTGTTTTCATTTTAATGTTTCAGTTTCTCCATTTATAAATGAGGACATAGACTTTCTTTCTTTCTCAAACAGTTAATTAAAATCAGTTGACATGGGATCGGATGTGGACTTAATATTTGTGCCCCCCCCAACGTATGTGTTGAATCTCAATCATCAGTGTGTCGCTGGGAGGAACAGCATTTGGAACAGTACTTTACTATTTTATGATCATTTTATTTCTTAGAAAAGAGGCTTCAAAAGCTGCTTTGTTTCATGTGTCATGTTGGGTCACACCTCTAGAAACAAGCGAGAAAGCTGTCACTAAATCCTAAATGCACAAGTGTATATTCAATAAAGAGCATGTGAATAAAACTGTGAACATCTTAAGGTTAGGAATTAACATGCTTACATTTTATAGCGTTTTCTTACTTGTATCCAAAATTAACACTAAAATTCATTATATACTGTTATTTGCTTTTGCTGTTGTGTGACATTGCTATATATATATATTGCTATATTGCTATATATATATTGCTATATATATATTTGCAAAGTATTCTATACAAATCTAAACATATTAATTAAAGTATTTTTAAGTAGAAGATGGTTAAGTGGCACACAGTTCTCTGTGCATAAGAGTAAAATCTTTTAGGAGGTCATTTATTAAACTAAGCACAAAAATATAAAAATTTTATATTTATATTATTTGATCATAGTTTAAGTACCATCTCCAAGGTATTAGCGTATCAGACAGATTTTCTTTTTAAATACTTTGAAAACATGATAAAGAATTAAATATTTGAAAATGAGACTATTTATAGCATCTCTTATTCTCTAATTTTAGTCTGTGCGAATAATTTATGATATCTGTCAGTAAGTACAAGTGACTGAGGTAGAACAGCTATTCATAATAGTGATGAAAGACTATCTGTTAGATGTTTATTTTTATGGAGAAATACTACACAAGTCTACTACCATTTCTGTGGGAGTCATTTTGCTTTAAAGTTAGTCAGCTCAGAAATGTACATTATATAATTACTCAACGCAGTGAGGCACATCAAATTTTATTTTTAATGATAAATCTTTAAGTAATTAAACATCATTTGTACTTTATTCATAAATTTTTAAAAACAGTATGAATGGCCATTGTATAATATTGGGAAATTTTATGTGTTTAAATACTAAAATGTTAAACTTAAATGAATCTTATATGTAATTATTTTAATAATTCTGTCTTTACCCTGCTTTCCATGTACTTAGATACAATAAAAAATATATTACAATAAACTTTAGTGTAGATCAGATTAAAAAAATCACAGAAAAGTCTTAATTCTTCAATAGTACTGTAAAATATAATAACAAGAGTTAATATTTATTAAAAGCATTATACTTCAGACTTCATTAAATGTATTAAATGAGTACAAATTCATTGTATCCACAAAGAAGCGTTACAGCATGACAATTTTCATACCAAATTTGGTAGGTTTTTCAGTAAATAATAGATGTCTTTATCCTTATAAGCTTGGTTCCACTTTCAACCTGCAGATAGAACCTAAGTGAACCGAACTGCCATGAACACGCTCCTGCAGGAGCACAATTGTTCTGAGGAGCGTGTGCTGTCAGCGCAGCAGAACAGGGCTGCTTGGCTTTGCCTCACAGAAGCCCAAGCACAAATGCTCTGACGTGTCTTTCCAGATCCAAGCAGAGATGCTTCTCTAGAGATTCCGGGTTTTCTATGTCTTTCATTGTTCTCTTCTGAGCCTATCCACTATGGATTTGGAAGAGCTAAAAACCAAGAAGCTCTATATTTGCCCAATAACCCAGAACATATATTTCAGTGTGGGAAAGTGGTGGATCTTTGGTTACCTCACAATAATCTACTTACCTCCACAAGGTGATATACAAAAATATGGTACAGGCTTTCTTGTACAAATATTTTAATCTTTTGGTTTAATTGGTCCTTTGTAACAAAAGATGAACTAAAATTTCTAAAATAGCATTTCTTTGGTTTAAATAGGCTTCATTCACCTAAGCTGGTGTTGCAGTTCTGGCCTGAGAGTTTTATGTCAGTAGTAGTAAGTAGAAATGCAATACAGCTGTACTACATATTAGATAATATCTTTGCACATTGATTAGTTTTAGACAAGGTCAGTCAGCTAGACCCCCACTGAAAGAAGTCTAGATGTTTTATGAGAAAATGCAGAGTCCAGACACATACAACTACAAGTGTTTCCTACTCCTTGCCTTGTGATACTCAGTGCCCTCTTGGAGTTGGCCAAAACAGTGTGCATCACAAAATAGGGTTGGAGACCTGCACCTGCAGAACCAACAACCAAAATCAACCTCTTTATAAAGTTATCCAGCCTTAGGTGTTTCCTCATAGTACTGGAAAAAGCAATAATGCAATCACATCACAGTACATAATACAAGAATGGCACGTGTTGTTAAGTATATCAAATAGATTTATGTGCTCAACTATGGCAATTTTTTAGAAGAAAGCTTTATCAAGTTTAATGTCTTTTTATGATGAGTTCTGACAAAAATGTTAAAATGGAATTTAAGCATGCATAAATCTTTAAAAGCCTGGTTCCATTTACATAACATGTTAGAAGCTATCTTGTCTTCACCATCAAGAATTTAATTATTAGATATTTGAAAGCACTGAATCCTAACCACTAGACCACAAGTGAAGTTATTTATTAGATATTTGACATGAAAATTAAAGTAACATTGTGTGCAAATCTGTGAATGTGTAATGAACTCAATTGTTTCCAAAACAAATATTGGTAAAATATATACTATTCCTAAGTTATAATGAAGCTTTCTATGTAAGCTTACAGGAAATTTGCATACTTCATGAATTAATAGTCTGTGGTTTTTATTACCTTAAGAAATAGTATACAAAACAGCCTAATAAACCTGCAACAAATGCTTCAGAGTAAATTTTCTTAGATGTTAATAAGTTGCACAAACTCCCATAACATTTCTTTTCTTACAATTTAATATGAAGTATGACATGCAAAATTTTGTGCTTTTTCACTGTTAGAAAGCACAGGGCTTAAATTTGATTATGCACAAAAGGTAACTAATAATTTTAACAGTGACTATGAAGCACTTTGTAGGTCAAACAGAAATTAAATAATATAACTGAAAATTCTCAAATACACTCATGACGCCATTCATAATAAACTGAACAAAAATAAATGGCCCCTACAAAATAGTTTTTATTTATAATCAAAACAGTCACATGAACCTAAAAGTAGAATTCTAAAAATCTTTCAGAGTAATAGCTAATGCCTAACAACAGCTATAAAATTGTAATGATAATGGTTTTTGTCTCTCTTCTATTTACACAGTATAAATGCAGTTTAGAGGAAAATATTGTCTGTTTCATAGATACCATTAAATTTATAATCTAAAATCTCTTTCCAATTATGAATAGAATGTCATAAAGTATAATCATGCTTTTACATTTAGCATAATTGTTCATTTCTATTTCTAAACAAGTATAGTATTTAATTTCCTTTTTGTACTTTCCCTTACCTTCCCCTAAAGTCATTTTTTTGCCCTATTTCCTAGAATTATCATCCACCAAGGGTGCACAACATCTTGTAACATAATACATAAAGAAAATCATATAAAAGTCAGTGATTTTTTGAGGGTCACACTGTAAATTGATAGCTCACATAACAGAAAGACCAGTTTCTGCTTCTTGGTTTTGCTCAGTATCATAACTGTTCTGACACCTATATATACATAAATATTTCCATTGCTATGTTACATGTATGGTTTTCATTATTCTAAGCTTAAAATGGAAAAGAATAATAAGCTTTAAAAAGTTTCACATCAAAAATCACTTAAGATTTCTCTTTGAACAAGATTTACCATAAAATTATAATACTCATAATGAATGAGTCATAATCTCAGAAAGGTACAAATTAGACCCAACCATTTATCTATTTTTTTTTATCACAACAGCATATGTAGTCTTTTTGAACCATGCCTTACATTATGTGGAAATTTTTCTTTACAGGTCCTCTATTCTGTGAAACACTTGTGAAAATGAATTTGGTGTTAAGAATTCCATACAATATTCTTCAAGGGTGCCCAGCATAAAAATCAATGTTTAATAAGTGTAAAAACCCTTGCTTTACAATGTATACTTTTCAATATCTTCCCTAAGTGTCCCTTGAGATAAGGGCTGTGTAGCGCAAGAAGTAGAGCAGCATCCAAAGTAAGGAACTGACTCCCTTTAAGTGAGAGAGATCACCGTGTTTCAAAACAGCTATAGTAAGTACCACATTAGCTTAATGAGAAAAAGGTAATCTACTGATAGAATGATCTTGTGCTTTGCAATTAGAATTTTTATTTTAATACACTTTAGTAACATCTTTCAAAGTAATAGCATAAAATGCTATGTACCTTTATTAGAACAATACAGCAGCTATTAATAGAATTTTGAATAAGAAATCATATACTAGAAATCATTTTAGAATGTATGCATAATTTTAGTTATCAGTCACTATAGATGTCATCATATCTTAAAGAAGCCTGTTATATTTCTATTTTAAAAATATTTTTTCTAAAAACCTTAATTGAAATCATCAGTAGTATAAAAGAAAATGCCATGTTTCTATTTACACTTTCCAAAACATATTGTCCTGACACATATTATTGAATATTATATGTTATGGTATATAAGCTATTTTCCCTTGTTTAATTTTTTAAAAATAAAATAATATCACCATAATACAAATTATCACATGTGACTATAACATTATTTTGAAACTCTTTATTATCACTATTCTCCAGGAGTAACCTCTATCTACTCTTAACAGACATGTTGTTTCAGTAATTTTATATATACCAGTATTGTTCAACGCTATGAAGAGTTACACAAAAATATCATAGTTGAGCAGCCCGGATTTAATCCCCCAACGTTAAACAAACTTTGCTGTCCGGTTCTGAAGACTGGCCTTGTTCCTATCTTCTTCCCATCCCCAAGTGAGGGAATGTGCACATAGCAACTGCCACTAAGTTTAAGTCAACTAGATATCAAGGATCCCAGATTTGAGGGCTGGCCAGATAGCTCAGTGGATTAAAGCGCCTCCTTAGGCAGATGAAGGGGCCTGGAGTTCCGTCTCCCACCTCCCGGGCCAGCCCCGCCACCAGGGTGCGCTGAGTCGGCAATTGAGACTGGGCGCAGCAGTGCACGCCTGTAATCCCAGTGCTTGGGAAGCTGAGCACAGGAGGATCGCCACGAGTCCCATCTGTGTAGTAAGACCCTGTGCTAAACATATTTAAGAAAAAAAAAATCCCAGATTTGAGACTAGAATGTAATAGTATTTTGTTTCTGTAAACTCTGTTAGTGTTTAATTTTATTTTCTGATTACTGGCCACATAATGTCCCTTCTGCTTCATCTCTGCTGGGGGAAGCTCCTTTTTAGTGCTAAGAATAATCACTAGAATAAGCAACACTTCTGACTGATCAGCACTCTCTTTCTCTTCTCTCCCAAGTTAACTAAGCTTTTGCTTTGCCTCATTCTCTGCAGTACCGTGTGATTTGCAGCAGTTCTCTAGTCCAGGCAGTGATAGATGTAAATTCTACCCAGAGGGTCATTACTGAATCAGTTTGCAACTGACAAATTCATTTCCTGACTTCTCCTGAGACACTAATAAGGCCTTGAATCAAAGGTCCAGTGTAATTACCATGTGTATTTCAGATTAAATAAATGTGATCAAAGCTCCATCTGGCTCTTGATCAAACATGTGGGGAGATGCTGATTTCCAGTGACATATTACAATATGTCTATTGTAATGGTCCCTGATGCTTTTCTGTAAATTACTCACACTTGGGATTACCCGACTTAGGCAGACAGAAATATTACTCACTTCTTAAGTGCCGTCCATGGGAGCTGGGGAGATGTACTCTAATCTTATACTTGTTAAGAAAGACATTAAGAAATAATGGAGCCATGTTTATTTTACTAAATGACAATTGTGCTCAAAGTATTTGAAGAAGGCGAACTCAATTTCGTAGGAGTCAGGGACTTGTTCTTCATGACAGAAAAGTACAGCTAAAGGATTGGAAATTAAGGCCCTAGATCAGTGTTTGGTTATATTATATAATTCTTCTATCAAATTTTTATAAATGTAGTTTGGATATTTACTTTAGCAAAGAACATCAACAGTATAATAAAAGCATGGAAAATTAATCTTTGTTGGAAATGTGACAGATGCTGTGTCAGTCACTGTTATCATCAATATATTTAGGTTTTAAGAGAAAAATGAAAACTCACATTGACTTCCAATTAAGATACTAGTAAGCATGATGCAAGCAATGAAAGACATTTTTATTCTGTTTCTTTTTTAAATTTTGAATATTGGCAAAAAAAAAGCAATCAAACCACTGGTATTGGCCAAAAAGAAACAAAACAGCATAACCCATTGCTAGTTTTCAGGCTGACATAAAATGTTCCAAGTAGTCTAGGATTCATGATTTCTCAATCATTGTGGTATTCATTTTATTAAACTGCGAATTCAGCAAAGTAATCCAATCTAGTCCAGTAGTCTATAATAGTGGTGGGTTATCCACATGACTGGCAATGTCAGAAGTTGTTGACTTGAGCCTTTTACAGCTAAGCATATTAATATGGATTTACTTTTTGTACCTTGTGTTTATACTTTTCTGCTGGATGGTTAAGACCAAGATAAAGCAAGGAGCAAGGCCTATATAACAAAAAATGTAACTTTTGTATCTGACAGGGTCAGTCAAATCCCCTCAGGATTTACCCTGAAGCCCTGTACAGCAGTTTGTAGATCTTTTGTCAGTGTCAGCCATCTGGATGAGTAACAGCCATTGCTTGGCAATATATGAATGGCAATAGAATACCCATCTCTGATAAAAGTAAACAAAAAGGGGGATATAAATGAAGAATCAATTTGTAGTGAATATATATCTATATCTATATCTATATCTATATCTATATCTATATCTATATCTATCTATCTATACAAAAAAATAGTTAGGATAGATATATAGCTACTTTCTCTTAGCTCAATGAGAAGAAAGATTTGTACTAATAGTGTTTGGACAGGATATCATCTGCATCTTGTGCTATGAATAACTACAATGAAAACAACAATATGAGATGTATTAATTATTGTAACTGTCCTACTAACCTGTTTTCAAACTGTCTCGATACTTCTTTCTCAATAAAATTAATACTAAAAAATCTGGAATATGTTTGATTCGGATGCTGTCCTCTGTAGGGCAGGATGCTTAGCATCATCCTTATTTGTGCCCACTAGATAACAGTAAACCTCTAATTGGTTCTGATGAAAATAGTCCTAAACCATTGCATGAGGACCAGGAAGGCCAGATCTATTTCCCTACAACCAGCCATCTAAGAAAATGGTTTAGCAGTGGCAGATGGTATAAGGAGAATATCTGCCTTAGTCACTTTTCTTATTGCTGAGACAAGACACCCAGCATTGAAAATAAAAAGAGGAAACGTTCACTTGGTTGAATAGTTTGTGATAGTTTCAGTCAATAATCAGCTATTTCCAAAACAGGGTGCGGTTTTAGAGGAACACAGCAGGAAGGAGAAATAGTCCAGGTGGAACAGGCAGGCAAAAGTATATTAAGCCTCTTTCTATCCTTTATATTTTATGAGAGTGCATACCCCAATGTGGGTGTAGACCTACAGCCATAATCCTCCTCAGTATTATGCCAAACCAATTAGTGGACTGATATATTAATCACACACTCTGAATCCCAGCGTCACACACTCTAGATCCAACCATCTCTGAAAGGAAGCCCCATGACTGCATGAGGCCTTCGAGGTACATCTAGATACAAGCTATAACAGAAGATTAAAAAAAAAAAAGATTACCACCTATTCATAATTTTAGAATGTATTCAAGAAATACTTTTGAACTACTTTCAATTCATCTGCATCAATTTCAGTTTAGTACTGAGCTGACCTATGCTCTTCCAACAGTGGAAGTGAGCAAGAAAGTTAAGCTGCAAACGGCAGCTCAGCAGTTGAGAATGCGGAATCTCTTTTTGTTAGAATCAGACTGTGTCAGCCCCAAGCTTTAACCCTAGGACAATAAAGGGCTTGTTGTCTTGGACAATCTTTATAGGAAAAATGAGCAGTTACTACAGATTGGAGATAAGTGAAATAATAATTTTTAAAATTTGTGGATGAAACAAATTAAACAATCATATCAGTAAGGCAAAATAAAACAGAGCAAACCATCAAACCTTATTAGTTATCTTAGAAATAAATACGTTTACAGCATACCTATATGTTTATTGACACTAACTTAATAAAATGATGGTGTTTACAATGGCATTGGTAATCATGGCGAACAGCAAATAATATTTTCCACATGCTATTGCACTTTCCAAATGCTTCATCTAAATCTTTATACTATCCAATATTTATTTGCAAATATCTGTCACTAGGCGCAGAAAACCATAGTGGAAATCTCATATAGGTGTGAATCTTGCCTATGCAATTTACTAAGTGTGGAGCCCTAGGGAAACTGAAGGAGGCTGCTAGCTTTGGGTGCCTTCAAGTGTAAAGCAAGATAGTGACATCTGTTCCATGAGATTGGGCAGGAAAGGATGGAGAGGTATTTTGCAATTAAATGTTGTTAATTAACTTGTGTAAAGTTGTCACCCAAGTTGTTCTACTTTCTTACTCTAGCTCAGAATAAAGAGTCATAAAATATGGAATCATAAGGAGTTTATAATTGAGAGTGTAGTTGGAGAACAAGATAGCTGGTCATGGACGTACTATGCGAAAAGCCCAGGCAATTACAACTGAAGTCAGGCTACGGTAAAGCAGGACAAGTTTCAAAGGAGGTAGCTGGTATAAAGATTAATTAGATTTTAGAGGGTATGATGAAAAGAAGTGAGGTTAAGGTGTGCGCTGAGTTAAAGGAATAAGGGTCACTGAGTCCTCAAGAGCTTTGTGCGAAAGCACAGAAGTACACTCTACGTATTCTTGAGCATGGATTTTTCTCTGGTAACTTCTGACAGGAAGCTCAGAAAGCTCTTTATTCCTCAGGTTCCAGGCTCACTTGATTGCTTCAATTATCTCCAGGTATTTGGTGGGTCCAAGAATTCATGTGTGGATTTAACAACTGCTAAGAAGAGAAAATAATATTCTTGTTCTAAAATTAGTTTTCTTTGTAGTCACAAGAGGAAAAGAATCCCACAACCTGGTATTACTTTATTGCACTAATCTTTATTTTATAGTGCTCAGTGTCTAGTCAGATTTTAGTGCAAATTTTCCTTAAAGGTATATTAATAAATTTTGTAAAAAATATTTTTATTGAGAAACAAATAACAATGAGACAGTTTCAAAACCGATTAGTTGGACAGTTTCAATAATTAATACATTGCATATTGTTGTCTTAGTGGTTATTCATTCTACAAGATGCAGACATGATACCCTGTCCACAACTAATAAGTATCGTAAGTCTTAAAAATAAATAAGTACTTATAAAGGATTTCATAATAACATATTCATTAGAAAACTAACACCTTTAATTATATACCTGAGGTATGGGTGCTTTTTTATGAAATCTAAACAGAGAAATTCTCCTCTTTTTATACTTCTTTCAGTACATTGTAAGTAGCAAGGGGAGGGGGAGGGAAAATTATTTAAGGTCAACCATGAAGCTAACACTTGGTTCAAAAAATGGAAATGACAAAATATTTGTTTAGGCCCAAGTTGAAGAAAATAGTGACCTATATGAAGGAATCTAAACAGCTCAGCATATGTGCAACATAAAATATGAGGTTAGCACAAAAGTAATGAATGAAACCTTGTTGTGATTTTTGTATGTCAGGCCAAATGCTCTTTATTATAATCTATGACAATAAAAGTAATCATAGCTAGAACATAAAGATCATTCTCTACAGTATAAAACTAGCCTGGAGGGAATGAAGAGTAGAACCAGGGAACCCATCTGAATACTCCTTCACTCAACTAGATCTCAGGCAGGGCTGGGGAGACAGCTCAATGGTCAAAGCATTTATATGGTAAGCGCAAGAACTTGGGTTCAAACCCCACGCCACATGTCTTGCCGGCCCTGGAAGGGTGCACTGTGCCAGCCACAGAAATCAGGTGTGGTGGTCTATGCTTATAATCCCAGTGCTGGGGAGGTTGAGACAGAAGGATTACTATGAGTCCAAGTTACGTAGCAGACCCTGTACCAAATCAATCAGTCAATCAATCAATCAAACAAACAAACATTTAAAAAGTTTAGATCTCAGGTAAAGAAGGCCTACTATGAAGTAATAGTAGTGGAGGTGCAGAGAAATTTTAAAAGGCAAAAAAAAAATAAGGGGAATGCCTTCTTCACTCTCTATGATTAATAAAGGAGGTAGAGTCTGTTTGAGGGAAGATATATGAATTTGTCTTGTGACATGCAAATGTGCTGTACCATTCAATACAATATTTTAAACTTTTATTGAAGAGTTGAAAATACAAAGCTGTACTTCATCTGAAAACATGCATTAAAGATACAGAGTGAGGCATATGAACAGAAGCAGGAAGTCTCAGTTCATCCAGGACTCTATGACAAAACCATAACTTAGTAGCTTATGAATAACAAAATTTATTTTTCAAAGTTACAGAGAGTGGTAACTTCAAGGCCTTAATGCTGATGGCTCCACTAATAAGTTGCTTCTTGTTTCATGGATAGATATTTTTTCTGGTTTATTTACAGTGCAAGAAAGAAATCTGACACATTATTTTCACCCCCTTAAGAGGACAATAAATGCATTTGTAACGACTTAACCTGAATGACCTCAGACCTCACCTCTAACATCATCATAGAAGTACTTAAAGTTCAACATATAAATTAAGGAGTAAAACACAAAACTCATTTCATAGCAGATTCTTGGCAAACATATTAAGGCAGATGGACTCCAACAAGAACTGAAGAGAGAAAGGGACAAGAATAGAAATTTGAAGATGTAAGTAGATTAGAAAGAAGCCCACAGTTCAGACTGACGAGCTCAAAGAATCTGGAAGAAAAGTTTTTTTTTTTTCTTAAGGTATAGGTGCAGAGGAATTAAAAATTATCTTGTTATTTTGTATTCATTTTAGCTCATCAGTACCTATGTTAATATATAATTTTATATATGTGTGGGAATGTGGCGCATGTGCATAGCACATTCAAATTCTCTTCTTCATCTCTTATCCTTTCTCTACTAACCCATCCCTCCAACATAATATTTGAATGTTATTGTAAAATCAACTGAAAAGCTTTCAAAGTTAGTGAATTAATATTTATTTGCTATCAGTACAGTGAATGCCAGAAAAAATGTATCTTCATGGTCATCAACTGACTATTACAGCAATTTGAAGAAACACAAATTATCTGAAAGTCACAATCAAACTAAATGCAAAAATAACCTTTGTTGGTTCAGAGAAGTTTGTAGCCTGTGTTTAAATTGTAGTATATTGCCTGTACATACACTTCTATTTGTACATGGATTCTTAGCTAGAAAACTTTAACAAGTACTCAAATATAAGATCCACAAAATTGAAGAAGATGGGTGTCTTTGGTGATCTTGAAGAGTGAAGTGATTCTCGGGAGTGCTGTGTAAGTTTGCACTAAACCACTGATTTCATGGATTTACAGACAGTGAGTGTGTTTGTATGGAGACTAAGAAGATAGAAATTTTACCTACAGGGACACACATGGAAGCCAAAAGAAGGGAATGAAGGACTCAAAACAGAGAATCAGGGGAGTTATTTTTCTTTTCTTTTTTTTGCAGAACTGGAAATTGAATTCAGGCCCTTGTGCTTGCCAAGCAAGTGTTTATTCCACTGAGCTATCTCCCTGGTCCTATTTTTATTTTCAGTGAAAGATAAAAGTGAACGAAAAGAAAAAGGTTGGTATAGAGACATCTTAAAGTACAAAGAAAACAAAAAAAATCTATCTTTTGTAAAAACTTTCACACTTTTCAAAAGTAAGAGAAAAGTTAAGCAGCAGAAAGTGACAGAAATTGTTGGTTTAAAGGAAGTTTGGGGAAAGAACCTGTTTCTACCAGAATGTAAGTGTATTTTTTACAATAGTTCATCAATTGCTTGAATGGTTTTGACTTACCAGTTAGCGTTTAGTAGAATTCTAAATTCTGAATGCAGAATCAGCTACCTAGATGGTTCATTTCAAAAAGTAATTCCTGAGTGGTAATTAATTAGACATTAATTTCGGTCATGTGAATCATCTGTTAATTAACCTTTGTCACTGATACCTACAAACACAGGGCTAAAGTAATTCTAACTTATACTTTTACTATAAAAATATGTAAGTAATCTGTTGACTCTAATTACTTCAGAGACATTAATTCATAGCCACATATGGAAAGGCACATCTGAAATACATTAAAAACTTTTCTTTTAGGTATTGCTCTCTCAGACATTTTATTATAGCAGTTGGTAAGACAAAGAACCTTTTATCCTTTAAAAGCCCAGTTTATGTTTTATAGCATTGTTTACTAAATGCTTAATACCTGCTTTAGCTATAACACAGATGTCTTTTGAAACACCAGCTGTTTTTAAACTTTATGTACTTGCTTGATAACTGACATACAAATTACAAAAAATTTTGTTAGGAAAACAGCATTTTTATGTCTCAAATTAAAGGGAAAGGATATTTCAGTGAATATAATGTTACATTGTCTACCGACTTCATTTTGTTGAACTTTGATCAATATCAATCTCAAAATCTGGTCAAGAAATTTTGATCAACGTCAGTCTAAACATTGCAAATGAAAGAAAAAAACAATGAAAAAATTATTTCATTGGTTCATAGAGAAAAAATAGGTTCAATTTGTTAATTTTGTCTCTTACACTTACCACCTCCATACATCAACTAGCATTAAATTTTGTCCTTTTTAAGTTAAAAACAGCCCCACAATTAGTTGCCCACTGTGGTTTAAAATATTTATTTTTCTAACTCAATTATGCATTCTAAGTATTTTTCCTAAAAATTTCATCAATATTCCTTTTTTCTTTTTTTTTTTTGGTGGAGATTGATCTCAGACCCTTGTGCTTGCCAGGCAAGTGCTTATTCTACTGAGCCATCTCCCCTGCCCCACTATTCTTTGATATATAATCCCATAAGCCATAGATATTTTCCAGGCCATTGATTGTATTTTCAAAAAATTTAAAATGTAAGGGGATAGTTTCTTTACATAATTTTCAGTAACGTAATGATCATTCCTGCTTTCCAAATAAGGTATGAACTTTTTTATGTATGATTCTTATTGTAGGAAAATTATGTGGATGCCTAAATTTGTTTTTCCCTTGTAAAGAGAAAGACAAATACCAATCAATTTATCATCTCTTTGGTACTATGAATTGATACTTTTTTTTTCTTTTGTACTTTAGGGAAGGGTCTACAGTGTGTTCAGGGTCTCACTACTAGATTGTACTCATAGTGATCTGCCTGTTTACAGCCTCCCAATGCTGGGATTACAGGCACTCACCACCACACCCAGTCTCAGTTGCCTTCTCAGCATGCCCTGGGGGCGAGGTTGGTACAGCAGTCCCGGGGGATCAAATCCCTTTAATTAGCTGAACTATTTGGCCAGAGCAATTTTTTTCTTTCTTAATTTTAGGTGGCAAAGATTGTTGAAGTATAATGCATATTGTCAACCATCTATGGGCTAATTGCCAGAAAATAGGTAGTCATTAAGTACAGAATAATATATAATCTCCTATTATCCAAAAGCCAAATAATATTCAAATTTATACTGTTTATACTTAATATTTGTATTTAATATTTTAAATCCTAACTCATTTTGAGATACTAATATAGTATAATTTTGACTAATATAGCAATAAATAGCTCTAGCTTTCCATTATTGTTGGTCATGTGGTGCTTACTAAGTGAGCCTTATGTGTGCAGCTGAATGGATGCCTCCTGAAAGTCAGGAGGCTGCTGTGCTACAGCTCTGTGTCACGTTACTTAGAAACCTAATTCATGGTCCTGGACCTTCCTAAATCTGTATTCATTTTGGTGGTGAAAAAAATATCATCACTTTAAGGAGAAACAACACTAGAAAAATTATAAAACAGTAAATCCTCAAAAAAAAAACCAATCAAATCTATCCAAACTATTATTATTTGAAGATGATATGATACTGTATTTGGGAGATCCAAAAAGTTCCACCAAGAAGCTCCAAGAATTAATGGAAAAATACAGTAGCATAACAGGTTACAAAGTCAGTACCAAAATCAATAGCATTCCTCTACATGGGTAGCAAACACACTCAGAGAGAAATTAGAGACACAATACCCTTCAATTTGTAACCAAAAATGAAATACCTACATATAACTCTAACTCAAGAAGTAAAAGATCTATTCAATGAAAATTATAGTACTCTGAAAAAAGAGATCAAAGAGGATTTCAGGAGATGGAAATATATTCCCTGCTCTTGGATAGGAGGAACCAACATTGTGAAAATGGCCTTACTCTCAAAATTTTTATACAGACTTAATGCAATCCTTATCAAAATTCTACCAATATACCCCACTGATCTAAAGAAAAATTTCTAAAAGTTATTTGGAATCAGAAAAACCTAGAATAGCAAAGGCAAGCCTAGGCAACAAAAGCAAAGCAAAAGGCATTACAATCCCTGACTTGAAAATATACTACAAAACTACTGTGATAAAATCAGCATGGTACTGGCAAACAAACAAAGCAAAACAAAACAGACTAAGGATCAATGGAACAGATTAGAAGAAGGTACACATACAACTACAAACACACTCAGCCATCTCATCTTTGACAAAGGAGCCAAACATGTTCACTGGAAGAAAAATAGTCTCTTTAACAAATGGTGCAGGAAAAACTGGCTCTCTACACACTAAAAACTAAAAGTTCACTGGGTCTATCACTATGCACTAAATTAAAGTAAAAATGGACTAAAGATGTAAACATTAAAAGAGAAACACTAAATCTACTGGAAGAGAAAGTAAGTGGAAATCTTGAAGGTAAATGGGTAGGCAAACACTTCATGAACAAAAATCAAACTGTCAGGGATATACTTAAAAGAATTAACAACTGAGACCTCCTATTACTGAGAAGTTTCTACACAACAAAAGAAATTACCAACAGAGTAAAAAGATAACCCAAAAATTTGGAAAAAATCTTAACCAATAATCATTCAGACAAAGGTCTTCTATGTAGAATATATAAAGAACTTAAAAAAAATCAAGTTCCCAAAATTTAAGGACCCAATGAGAAAATAGGCATCCAAGATGAACACACATTTCTCAGAGGAAGAAATACAAGAGACCAATAAATACCTGAAAAAAATGCTCCACCTCACTGACCCATTTGAGAAATGCAGATTAAAACATCATTGAAATACCGTCTCATCCCAGAAAGAATGGATATCATAAAGAAATGAACATATAATAAATGCTGGAGAGGCTGCAGGGGAAAAGGAACCCTTCTCCACTGCTCATGGAAATGTAGACTGGTCCAATCATTATGGAAATCAGTGTGGAGACTTGTCAAAAAACTAGGACTGGAAATCCCATTCAATCCAGCTATTCCCCTTCTGGGAATTTTCCAAAAGAAAGAAAAATAACATATCACAGTAATATATGCGCACCCATATTTATAGCAGCACAAATTGTGATAGCCAAATCTTGGAAACAGCCAAAATGCCCATCACCCGAGGAATGGATGAAACAGATGGGGTATTTTTATGCAAGGGAGTATTACTCAACAACAAAGAAAGACAAACTCAAAGCCTTCATAGTGTAAGAACCTAAATGAAATAAAACCAGAAAGGTGTAACAGATTCAGTTAAATGCAAAGAAATAGAGCTTAAGGATTAAAAAATGAAGAGGAGAAAAGATAGGAAAAAAGGGAGGGTGAAACATGGAAGTATATATACAGCATGGCTAAGGTGATTGTACTAATAATTTCCATTAGTTTTTGAAAATAGCAGTTAATGTGTAGAATTCTCAACTTGACTAACTCTGTATGCTGATATCTGCAAACTAAGCAGCTACATTGAGAACAGCAATGTGTAATACAAAAACCATGCTTGAAATACCTTTCGTTTTGGTCTTCTAAATGTGAACTATTTCTAATGTCATATCAATTATTACTGCACTCTCTTTCAAATATTTTTTTAGAAAAAGGTAATAAAGAAAAAGAAACAAGAAGAAAAATTTAAGATTTCTTGAAAGCATACAGAAATATTCAACCATATGTCCAATCTTGTATGACTATACCTGTTAATCTGAGCAACAGATTTGTCTATAAAGTAGATTATATATCAATCATTGTTAATCAGCTATTTTTGTTTTGAAAATCTGTAACATATGTATTGCTGTATGTCATCCTGTTTCTGTCTTTGATTTTGTTTTTCTTGGTTTTGTTTTTACTGTTCAAGACAAAAGAAAATATAACAACAATAACAAAATTTGTATTTGTTTGCTTTCTCGCTATTAATTAGAATTCCTGAGCTGGAAAATACACTTAAAAGAAAATATGCTCAACAAATTACTATTACTGAAAAATTTTACAGACAAAAGTAATCTGAATTTAAAATGTATGAATTACTAAATAAGTTATTATCTTGTGCAGGAGTTTGTAGGTTAGCATATAAGCTATGCACTTATTCTTTAATTCTGAATGCCTACAGACAAGATCCTTGCTAATGTTCAATATCAAATACTACATGGGCTTAGCCCTCCGGTGCTTACCCAGAATAAACAGTTCTATTAGCTGTGGAAGGGGTGAAAATACTGTTTCTGGACTTACAAAGAACTCAGTCACTTAATTCCTGATAACCATCTGAACTCAAGTCAACTAATCTGTTTAACATTAGTATGTAATTGTCACATCGTATGACTTCAACTAATTTCCAAGTAACAGAAAATAAATTATTTGGTGGAAAAGCACCATAAGTCATACTGCTAAAAAAAAAAAAAGAACTACATTGAATTATAGGTCTATGAAAATTAGAGAAAAAGAAGGTCTACAAGGATAACCAACATTTTTGCCCTAGCCATTCAAGGTCAGTGAGGACTCAGGACATAAAAGAATTTATACTGTAACATCCTATAAGTCAGTGGTGTCCCAAATTTTCTGATCAAGGAGATTATGGGGTCACAGAGGAAAGTGATTGATGATGTAGAGTGTGCTTAAGGAGAGTCACATGGAGAGAAAGCATTCTATTAGACTTTCACAGAGTGCAAATTGGACAAGCAATGGCTATGACTCATCCACATGGCTGACACTGACAAAGGATCTACAAACTGCAAAATAGGGTTTCAGGGTAAATCCTGAGGGGATTTGACTGACCTTGTCAGATACAAAAGTTACGTTTCTTGTTATATAGGTCTTGCTTTATCTTGGGCTTAACCATCTAGCAGAAAAGTATAAAAAGTAAAGCCATATTCATATGCTGAGCTGTAAAAGGCTCAAATCAACAACTTCTGACATTGATAGTCCTACAGATAATCCACTACTATTATGGACCACTGGACTATATTGGATTATTTTGCTGAATTCACACACCTTCAATATTTAAATGGCAATGGAATACCCATCTCTGATGAAATTAAACAAAATAAAGGGATATAAATGAAGGACCATTTTGTATCTGTATATTCAAAATAGTTAGGATAGATATAAAGCTACTTTCTCTTAATTCAATGAAAAGAAAGGTCTATACTAACAGTGTTTGGACAGGATATAATGTATGCTTCTTGTCCTATGAATAGCTACTATGAAGATAACACTATGCAATGTATTAATTATTGTAATTGTCTTACTAACCTGTTTTACAACTGTCTCTTTGCTATTTATTTCTCAATAAAATTAATAAAAATATTTCTGGTCTAAAACTTGTCTAGCATTGGGTTAGGTACTTATTTAGAAAAAAGGAAAACTAACATTAATTATATCTGCTAATAACACCAATATTGTCGCTGAGCATGGAGATGCATGGTTATGATTCTGAACTCTCCAACTTGAGGCACGAGGCTTGTGTGTGGCAGGCCAACCTGGCCTATGTAGCAAGACCCTGGCTCAAAACAAATCTTTCTGAGATTTAAATATTAACTTGTTTTTCTTCTGAAAGTAATACAAATCTCTATTGTATTCCCTACAATCAGTAACTTTGGATTCAAATAAATACCACTATAATTCATGTAAATATTCCCTGCCTCCACTTTCTGACTTAGTACAGTATGAGTTCAATTTTGTTTTTCCTCCACCAGCAAGTAAAAGGAACTTTGCAAAGGTCTTCAAGGGTTAGTCATAAAAAAGGATTTTGATAATCCTATTCCATTAGAACTCTTTATGTTAATTTTGCTGTTTTAAAATTTCCTCTTCTTTGACCTACAATTCCACTTTTAGAGCCGCACCATATGTCTGCTAAGAAAATGCATTATATTATAACTTGGTATGTAAATTTTTATATATACTGCTGAAAGAATACAGAAATCAGAGTTTCATGAAGAAAGTTAGGCAGAAATATTAGTAACTTGACTATTTTTCATCTCTCTGTCTCTCTCTGTCTCTCTGTCTCTCTCTGTCTCTTTCTGTCTGTCTGTCTCTCTCTGTCTCTCTCTGTCTCTCTCGGTCTCTCTCTCTCTCTTCTTATTGTATGATGCTTTTTTTTTTTCTTTTGCAGAACCAGGGATTGAACTCAGACCTTTGTGCTTGCCAGGGAAGCACTTATTCCACTGAGCCATCTCCCCGGCCCAGTATCCCAGTATAATGCTTTTAATTCTTTTGGAAAGATACCAAAAAATGACCCACATCTCTTGTCATTTCATATCTTTTCGTGTGTGTGTGTGTGTGTGTGTGTGTGTGTGTGTGTGTGTGTGCGCGCGCACTGAGATATGGTTTCATCAAGTGACTAAATTATCCAGGCTGGCTTGGAGCTTGCAGTTCTCCTGATTCAGCCCCCCAGAGTGCTGGGATTACAGGTGTGCACCACTTCCCTTGATTAACTCTCCTGACTCTGAAACCACTGTTCAGTGACAAAATGAGTATAAACTTTTACTTAACTCCTCTGACATGTTCCTGAGAGGAGCAGTGAGATTTCATTCATTTCTATACTCTTAAAGCAAAGGCTGGGGTTTACTTTATCTAGGCTTCCCAGTAATGTGTTTCAACTTGATTACTCGTATTCTTGCAAGAGTGGAAGTTTTAACATTGAAAAGTAAACACTGGAAGTTTCTTTTGAAAGAATTTCTGAATAAATATATTTACATTCTAACTTTAACATGATAAAAATCATTCAAAGGTAGCTTTTACCCTCAAGATATTCCACAAATATGATACATCATTTCAATAAACTGTGCTCTTTGGAACACTGGAAAAATCAATTGTAAGGAAATGTGTGTTCTGCCTCTGGTGACAACACTCAAAAGAAAACTATGCTTCCTTTGAAGATGGTGATCTAATTAGGAGTCTATGTGTTTAAACATGTGTCCTGCAAGGATTTATGATAAGATATACGGAAAGAATATGTGGGGGAATAAAACCTATCATCTCTCTACCTTGGCTGTGACTTTTTCTCACATCACTTTCATTTATACTCAGTCATGGGCCCAGCAGAGGTAATGCGTAATTGTAACCCTGGCATTTTGGATGACTAAGGAAGAAGGATCACAAATGCAAGTCTGTCTTCAGCAATTTAGTGACATTCTATCTCAAATAAATAAATAAACAAAATAAAATAAAATAAAAACGTTGGAAATGCATCTCAATGGTAGAGTGCTCCTGGATTTGACTTTCCCCACCACAATAAAAACAAAAGAATATTAGTTCATAGGAAAATATTCTCCATTCTGATACATGGCACACATTAGTGAAAAGATGCTTAAATTCTACTGATTAATATAAATCCCTAATTACCCAAGAAAATATAAGAGAATAAACTGATAATTTGGGAAGAAAATAATAAGGACAAAATACATGGAGGGAAATACGTGTAGAAATGATATAGAATAATCTTTTAAATAATACTTTAAAGTGAATAATGGTGGTTGTCCTCTTGTATTTAGTACAGTAAAAACTTAGAAAATGAGGATGAAATATTTTAGAAGATTTTACATCTATATTAGGTTATTAGGTTTTTAATGATGAGCACCAATGTTCTAGTGATACATCAGAAAAAGACACACCCAACATTAACACTTAACAAAGCAATGGATGTCCAATAAATTCCCAACAGAAGGTGTCTGTTTGCCAAGTGATATCAACTGAGGTTGTGAAAGACCTTAACTTACAGAGTGTTACTCCTGCCACCATGGTATCAACTTTAGATCATATACTCACTTCAAAAAGTAAAATTAAATAGGGGTGCAAGTGTAATTATGTGTAATTTATCAAGTTTGTGATAAATATGACAATGTTACACTGCAAGAAAATGGTATAAGAGGGGGTGGCGCTTAAAGCTTGGGCTTCCCAAAATTCTACTTTATCTCCAGCTAAATCAACCTCTTGTCTATTCCAGATGCTTAAAATTTAGACACAAAATTGCAGTGTAAAGACAGGCAAGAAAATTTTGGTATCAGGAACATTTGGACTTGAATTGTTGATTTATCCTTCTAAGGATAGGCTTTCTCCTATTTAAAGAATGTTACTTTATTTCTTGGAAATTGTTTCTAAATCTAAGCAATAAAACAAGCTCTAGTTATAGTCATATACAGCAGCATATTCCATGTTCTTAATAATTACTCAAAATTACATTATTTGATTAGTTATGCTTTTTTCATAGGAACACATTTACCTCTCCATGAGAGAGCAAATTATTCTATAGAAATTTCTAAAAATATTTTGAAACATTCCAGGCATATTAGGATTTATTTATCTGTAATATAAATTATATTTGTGACATTTTAAAATTTATATAATTAATTACTTTAGGAGCTTAAAAATATAAGACCTACCCTTCCCCTAATTTGCAAATCAGCTCACTATTACTCCCATTTTCTTCTCAAACTATTCTTTTACCATTGAAAGAAATTTTTCATGTGAAGTCTTGGAAAAAATTATGAACAATTATTTATATAATGATCTACAGAGATACAGGTTGAATTTCTGGTGGCAATATAAAGTTCTAGGAAATATTACATTCTTCACAGCCTCTTTCTTTCCCAGGTCAGATATCTGTGTAGGCTCCTAAGAAGGTTAATAGTCTAGTAAAACATTAAGAAAACTAACATGAGCATCATGTTCTTTATTTTTTAACCACATTTTTAGTTTATATGGATTGTACAGATTGATGAGATTCTGTTTTTAAGGTATATTACATTTACTGATTTGCATATGTTAAGCCATCCTTAACTCATTGGAATGAATAATACTTGGTAATGATTTGTAATCTTCTTGATGATTGACTGCATTCTGTTGACAATATCTTATTAAGGATTTTTACATCAGGTATTGGCCAGTAGTATTCTTTCTAGGTTGTATTCTTCTCTGGTTTTGGAATCAGGGAAATACTTGCTTCCAGGAATGATTTTGGGAGCATTTATCCCTTCTCAATTTCTTAAAGAGTTTCAGTAATAGTGGCATTTGTTCCACTTTACACTTCTTGGATGATTCCACAGTGAATCTGTCAACATGGTTTTTTTTCTGTTGGAAAATTTGTAATTATATTTTCAAGTTCTTTGGCTGATACTGGTTTCTTTAGAATATATAGACCTTAGAATATATGGATCTTGATTTAATTTTGGAAAATTGATTGCCTCTAGGAATCTGTCCATTTCTTCTGTGTTTCTTTCTTATTAGAATATAGATTCTCTTAATGTGAATTGATGACATCCTGGACTTCTGCGGGATGTGTTGACATATACCCCTTTTTATTCTTAATTTGTTGAATTAGCGTTTTTGCTTTCCACTTTTGTTGAGTTTAGCTAATGGTTTGTCAATTTTATTTACTCTTTCAAAGAACCAATTTTTTGATTCATTGATTAATTGATTAATTGAATGAATTATTCATTGAATAATTGTATTATTTCTTTATTCTCTATTGCATTAATTTATGTTCTTCTCTTTATAAGTTCCTTCCCCATAAGGGCTTTGGATTTGACTGTTTATTTTTCTAGAAGTTTGAGGTTCAGTTTTAGGTTATTTGAACTCTGTTTTACTGAAAAGTGAGTTCATCACATGGATTTTCCTCGTAGGAATGCTTTCCTTGTATTCCATAGGTTTAGGTATACTGTATCAGCATTATCATTTAATTGTATACACTGTTTACTTTGTCTTTAATTTTCACTATAACTTACTGGTTTTTCACAAGGTTTTTGTTTAATTTCCGTGTATTGATGTATTTTATAATTTCTTTTGTTATTGATTTCCAGATTCATTGTGCTATATATAGTCAGACAGTAGGTATGAGATAATTTCAATTGCTCTATGTTCCATCATCTAACATGAACTCTATTATGGGCAAAAGCTCATATGCAGCTGAGAACATATGTCTTGGTTTGGGGCACTGTAGCTAGCTACTAAGTCTATTTGTTCACATGTATGGATTAATTCTAACTTTTTTAATTGAGTTTTTTTTCTAGTTGCTATATCCACTTGTGAGAATGGGATGTTACAGTCACCCACTACAATTGTGCTAATGTTTATTTGGTATTTCATGTCTGTTAATATCTTATTTTTGCAGTTGTGTGAATCAGAGTTTGGTGCATAAATATTTATGATTGTTATTTCTTCTTGGAGTTTTCCCTTAACGAGCATGTAGCAAACATTTGGTCTTGTTTGCTCAGTTTTGAAAGTCTTCAAGTTCACAGTGTCTGCAAAGAGAATAGCTACCCCTGATTCTTTTTCTGGATTCCTGTGGAACGCAGACTTGTTGTCCATGCTTTGACTTTTAGTCTGTAAATTTCTTTGCTGGGTTAAATGTGTTTCTTGAATGCAGCATATAATTGGATCTTCCTTCTTGATCCACTGTAGCAGTCTGTTTCTTTTGAGTGGTGAGTTGAGATCATTTATCTTGATGAACATAACTGATATGTATTACCCTTTCTTTTTCATATTAGTTCATTTTTATTTGTTCCCATCCTTATTTTCTGTTTAATTGTTTGCCCTATCTAGCAGTTTCTTTCTATTGCTGTTCCTGCATTTGTGGTCTTTGATACCTCTTTCTAAAATGTTTTGCAGAGCATTCTGCAGAGCTAGACTGGTTGTCATAAAATTCTTCCATTGTTGTTTATCAAGGAAGTATCCTATTTCTCCATCAATTTTGAAAGAAAGTTCTGTGGAATACATCAATGTGGGATGAAGAGTGTTTTCCATTAAGGCTTGAAATATTTTATTTATTCTTCATTTTAGAATTTGTCTTGAGAAGTCTGCTGTGATTCTGATAGGCTTTCTTTTACAGGTGACATGTTTCTTTAATTGCTTTTAAAATGTAATCTTTGCTGAATTTCTGGAATCTTGCTACATGTCTTGGGATGTATTTATTCCATTTTGGCTATTTGGAGTTCTGCATGCTTCATTTATTTATATGTGAAATTCTTTATCCAGGTTTGGGATTTTTTCTGTAATTATTTGTGAAGAGATTCTTAATAGTAATTATGCTTTCTCCAGGTTTCTCACTGATTCCATTTGGTCTTATGTTGTTCTTTACTTAATCCTGTACTCTTGTATTTTTGGGGGGTCTCTTGTGATTTTTGAGATAACTTTTATTTCCTAGCCACTAGATATATTTCTGCTTCTAGATATGATATCTATCCTCATCTTCATTTAATCTGCTTCATGTATTTTTACTTGTGTAGAAATATCTTTATATGTCTTTTTACTTCTCCTGCTCTCATTTCAGAGAGCTCCATTTCTTGGCTTCTGATTTCATCTCTCTGTGTTCTTGACTTTTCTTGGGTGGGCTGGGTGAATTGGGGCTACTTCTTCATTTTGTATTTTCTTTTATTCTCTGTAGTGATACTTTTAGGTGTTTAATGTTAGATAGATTGATCACTGATATTGAGGCTTTCTTACCAGGTGTCTGCTCCTCAGGAGATCTCCTCTACCCCGCACTGCTGTTACTGCCTTTGCCAGCACTACCATACTGCTTTCACCTGAAAGCTGTCTCAGAGCAATGGAGGAAGTGCAGAGCACAGAACACAGACCTACACTCCTCAAGCAATGTCATCAGTGGACAATGGAGGAAGCACAGAACATGGACCTACTCCCACTTGTCAGCACCACTGCTCTGGAACAACAGAAGTAGTACAGAGCACAGCCCTACACTCCTCTCAATTCCTCTCCATGGCACCACCATCTGGGGACAATATCAGGACAGAGTGCTGACTCTCACTTTAACTGCTAACAGCACCCTACTGGCACACATCCTGGTATTCTTACACTCCACTCACTGACACAACAACCCCAGGGCAATGGCACACGTGCAGAGCACAGACTCACACTCTATTCACCAGGACCACCAGCCTGGGGACAGTGGAGGAAGGTAGACTGTGGACTCACACTCTACTAGCTGGTACCAGCATCCCTGGGGCAATGGAGGGAGGGTGGGCTCAGACTTCCACTTCACATGTGGAGGTCACCATCCCAGATGATGGAGGATACAACAAGCCTAGGATAAGTTTTAAAATAAATCTATGTCTTTACCAGTTGATTGTCAGACATATGACAAAAGGAATAGTTTTCTGACAGTGTCTTTATTGTGTACATTTAAGTTTTCTAATAAAATATTTAATAATATATTTTCATTATACATATACATATATATATATATATTTTATATGCAGTTATCTAATACCTACACTTAGATTTATAGACTTTATTTTCCTTCCCTTGGTTCTTTCAATTTCTTCATTTATTATTAATCTTTATTCCTTCCATCTTGTGACTTTGAATAAGAGTTTTTTCTTCATTGCATAAATTAGTGAATCCACTGTTTTACTGACTTCCTGACATAGGTAATTTATTATTAATGATATTTTCTCTTTTCTTCATCTTACAATATTTATGATTATTTTTCTTACTATTTCTTCAGTGTTTACCTGTACCAATAAATATATTTACTGCTGTAAATTTTCCAGTAGGTAGTATTTCAGGCAGTTATGTATTGATAAGCTTGCAGTTATCTAGATATTTTAATTGAAGATTTATTTTTATATTGGATTCATTTGTTTATCTCTAACTCTTGTGTCTATTACATTATTATTATTATTATTATTAATGTATTTAGGACAAGGTCTACAGCATCTCATGACATAGATCAGACTCATAGTGATACTCCTGTTTTCCTCCTCCCATGCACTGGGGTTATAGGCATACACCATCACAACCAGTCTCAGACACAGGCTCAGCAGGCCCTGGGGGCAGAGCTGGCATGACATGCTGGGAATGATTTTGCAGCCACTGTGCTCTTGCTAAGCAGACTTCTTTTTACTATTTTAGGCTTACAAATTCATATTAAAAATAACATGCAACTCTTTTACCTACTTTTTATTCATTATTGTTCCTTTGCTACCCAATAAATTTGACCAAATACGATAGAAATATATGCAGCCCATTTGTAGTGCTGATCTTTGGTGTGATCCTCAATACTGGAAAACAAAATTGAGTTTTCACTTTCTAACTATATTACTTACGATGTTTTATGCATGTTTAGCGGGAAGTTCTTAAACTTGGTCTTAACCATCCAGCAAAAACGTGTAACCACATGGTATAAAAAATAATGCCATATTAATGTGTTGAGGTATAAATGGCTCAAGTCAACAACTTCGGACAATTGCCAGTTGTGCTGGTAACTCACTACTATTATGGACTATTGGGCCATATTGGGTTATTTTGCTGAATTCAAGTGCCTACAATCTTTGGACTGGCATCAAGTATGAAAAATCCTTAAAAGACTTCTGCAAATACAGCTTCTCTAACTGAAATGGAGCACCCATCTCTGATAAAACAATATAAAAAAGGAGGGTATAAATAAAGGACCATTTTGTAGTGAAAAAAATACATATATGTATATACAAGATAGTTAATATAGACATACTGCTACCTTCTCTCAGTTCATTTAAAAGAAAAGTTCGTACTAATATTTAGACAAGATATCATGTCTGCATCTTGTCCTTTGAATAAGTACTATGAAGACAAAGCATACACTGTATTAGTTATTGTAACTGTCTTATTAACCTATTTTGAAAATGTTTCATTGCTTTTTTTCTCATTAAAATGAATGAAAATAAAAAAAAATATAATAAATCTAGATCTCTCACTTTAAGAAACATTCATACACTTGAGTAAAATCTGATTTCAATTTGTTTAACAACAAGAGTTCACAATTTCCCTTTAGCTCTCTATGCCTAATTCATATTAATTGGCAGTAGATATTCAACAGAAAAATTTAAGACATTGTTCATGTAAAATTTAAGTTAAAACTATGTCTTATGCAGTTCAATGTAAAAATTTCATTGTTCTCTTGTTATATATTTCACCTCTCTTGAACAAGGGACACTAAAATTGATAAACTTGAGGGTTTATAGGTAAAGGTATACAACTAAAGGTAATACTCATAACTGAAATAAATCAGACCCTCACCTGTAAGCTTCACCTTGTCTGCTTTGTGTAAGAACCTGAAAGGGTATATGGAAATCTGAAAGGTATAATAGATGTAGGAAAAAGGAAAGAAACTGAGCAAAAAACAAACATTTGGAAAGAGGGAAAGGAGAAAAGGAAGGAAAAAAAGGAAGAGAAAAATTATGTATGTATATACACAGGATTGCTACGATGATTGTGCTACTAATTCCTATCAGTGTTTTGAAGGTAGCAACTAATGTTAGAAATTTTTAATTGACCAGATTTATATTCTTGTATCTGGTAATCTGAGCAACTACACTGAATATAACAATGTTCTATATGACAACCACTGTTGAATATCTACCCTCTTGGGATTTTTTTTTTTTTGAAAAATGTGTATCACTTCTAATGTTTTATCTATTATTTTTCTATTCTCTTTAAAATAAATAGAAAGTTTCAGAGGTAACAAATGTTATTCATTGTAATTCAGGCATTTCTTTTTCTTGAAATTACTGTGTCTGAGCCCAGGAGATAGCTCTGTGGTCTAAGCACCTGGCTAGCAAGAGCAAGGACCCAGGTTCAATCCCTGATACTGCAAGTCATGCCAGCCCTGGAACCCCCCACACACCCTGCTGGACTCTGAAACTGGGTGTGGTGGCATAGTCCTGTAATCCCACTGTTGAGGAGGCTGAGACAGGAGGATCACTATGAATCTGAGCTGCATAGTGAGACCCTGTACCAAATAAATGCATATTAAAAAAATACTGTGTCCTTTAGAATTGTATGAGATGGAGAGTGGTTAAGCCACAAACAATTTTATCATCTGCTGAATATTTTATTTGTTCATTCAAGAAAATCCCCATCTCTTCCAAAAGTTATTTGTTTTGGAAAATGATCAGAATGGGTTACGCTAAAAGAAATAAACTGAAATTTAACAATATGACAGAACAATTGGACTACTTATACTCCAATGGTCGTACTACAAATATTTCTTTCTTTATTTGGCCAATAGAAGTTTGAGTTAAAATCATGAATAATGTGACTAACAGCACCAGAATCTTGGAGCATGCTAGGGGTATCTTATTAGCATTCAGCAATGCTACTTTATTCTTTCTTCTTTTTTTTTTTTTTTCTTTTTTTCTTTTTTTATGGTACCAAGGATCCAACTCAGGACCTTCCATTTGCCAGGCAAGCACTTATTCCACCGAACTATCTCTTAGCCCTCTTCCTTTTTCTTGCCTTCATATAACATCACTTGCTCCTTATTTTTTTTATCTTCTTTATTGTTATTTGTACTAGTACACACAAGTCCACTTGATCAAGTCTGATGGGTCTTACTATGTAGATAGGACTCGTAGTGATCCTCCTGTTTTCAGGCTCCTAAGATCTGGGATTATGGGCTCGTGCCACCACGCCCAGTCTCTATCACCCTCTCCACGCACCTTGGGGCAGGGCCGCCACGATACAAAGAGGATTGAACCCCAGCCGCTGCGCTCTGCCTAAGCAGGCACTTTATTTTGCTGAGCTATCTGGTCAACTCTAGCCCTATTTAATTTTATATTAAATATAAAGATGTAAATAAGCTATTTTGTTTCATTTTTTAAGCCCATTCTTCTGCTATCCATCCTTTATCAATGATCTTCCTTTTTCAATGATAGAGTAAGAAGAGGATTTAAATTCTATTAATTGCTACTAACTTTTCAGCATTGTGGATTGAACCTAAAACCTTAAGCATGGTTGGCAAATATACCACCGCTGAGCCATCTCTATCCCCTCAATCTTGGTGGAGAAAAGCATTCTTGCCTCATCCATCCAAAAGACTTATATATTTTGAGCCCTAGAACTAAAATGCAAATGAAAAAATATGTAAACTTAATAATTTGAATTCTTATGATGCATTCTCATTTAAAGTTAAAAACCAGCTGGAAATATTTCTTTATTAGTCTATGACAGGAACTTTTCATTTACTTTGGCACTGTTCTATTTATTTTTTCGGAATGATCCCAGGAGTCATTTTTTTGTTTAATATATGACAAAAACATTTTAATTGGGGATTCATCATTTAAACTAAAAAATTCAAGTGGATTCATGCTATGCATCTGTATTTGTGAGAATGCAGAGTGGATGTATTTCTGCAGGCAAGGATATTTGCACTATTAATAGGTATGTTTTGGAGATGATTCCATGTATAACAGGCATTATTCTAAGCACTTTACATTTATTATCTCATTATACTCACAGCAATATTATTATAATTACAGCAATTCTATGAAGTAAGTGTTCTTAATTTTTTAATTATGGATATGTCAAGATGTGGGAATAGTCTGAGATTTTAACCTGCTTGAAAGATGAGTTAACTTTCTCCAGTTTCATGAATGCCAACAGAGACATGGGGCTCTTGAGTTAGAGAGAAATGATTTATTATTTTATTGAATCTAGCATTGGGGTCAGTTTGCCTTGGTTCTCCTGTTCCACAGCTTTCATGGGCCAATGGGAAGGGGCTTGGCTACAAATATTAAGGATTTCTTCCTACTCAATGAATCCCTGATATTAAAAATCTTGAATATTTTATAATGAACAGCAAAAATATGTGCCCTACTTTTGACATTTACCCCACAGTGACATGTTTTTATTAAAATAAAGAGTGAAATTGTCCTCTGTCACAAACAAATACACTATCTTATTTTCTAGAGATATTAACTAAATATTCTGGAAGAGAAAAGAATTTTCAATACACAAGAGGCTCTGTATAGAGGAAGAATAAATAGGTAACAATTTATCTTATTGTTTTGAATCTTTTGTTTTCAAATAACATTACAGTTTTCTCTCACTAAATAATTCCTATATTATCAATCCCATGAAAAGTAGTAACTAGATGTAACTAAAACTTATTGTAGGCTATAAATAAAAGCAAAAGCATGATAACCAAAAAAAAAAAAAAAAAGGAAACCTAAATGTAGAATAAAAATTACTGAAAGACAATTTTAAAATACCCCATTTATGAACCAACTTAACATTCATAGTGTCTAACTTTTCTGTTCCACAAGACTTTATAGATCAGACTCTCTGAATCTAGGGACCTCTGTATCTGCATATCTAAGAATAGCTCTAAAATTGAAGGTAAAGAAGCCTGTGTTAGCCAGTTCTCCAGGTGCATCAAATGTTCGTGCTGGAAGAAGGTCAAGAGATCACACCGCTCAGAAGGATAAACTGCAAGGGGCTGCACGCTGCCTTCCCTGGACTTGAATCCAGAATCCCTGTGTACATCCTCTGGGAGGTTATAATTTTTAAAAAGCAGAAAACTGATACAGCTTTCTACAGCATTCACACAGAATATTAACATGTAGTGTCCTGCCAAAAAGGCATTCAAAAAAAAGAAAGTTCAAAGAGTAAGAACTTTGAATGTTAACTCAGAACCATAACACAGGCTCAATTTAAGTCTGTGGACTCAAGGTTTGCTGATTTATTTATGTATTTATTAGTTTTTTATTTTTTCTATCTCAGGCTGCCATAGGGCAGGTCTCGGGCAGCATGTGGAGCTGGGGATTGAACTGTGGTTCCCTGGTTTTGCTGATTTGAAAGTCTTCTAGGCAAAGTTCGTATTGACAAAATCCTGAGGTTATATATTTTCTTCCTTTGGATCCATGTCACATGATCTGAAATTAATTATGCCATGTCCTTTGATATCGAGAAGAAAGTGCTCTGAATTAGGTTAAAAATTTAATACTCACTGCTATTTTAGGGCCCTCTCTTATTCGTGCCTCACACTACTGACTTTTATACCTATTCCCAATGCACAGATTAATGTTTCAAATTTCTTGTTTACTTTCACTGTCTGGTTATTTTTTTCTCCCACACAAGTTGTATAGTACAGGGACTATAGGGTCTCACTACATAGATCTGACTCCTGGTGATCCCCCTGTTTTCAGCCTCCCAAGCACTGGGATTACAGGTGTGCACCACCACCCCCAGTCTCAATTGCCATCTCAGCATGCCCTGGGGGCAGGCCTGGCATGGCAGACTGGGTATTGAACCCCGGTTCCTGAGTCCACCTAAGCGGGTGATTTAATCTGCTGAGCTGTCTGGCTGGCCCTCAAGTTTTATATATTTTCGAGGGAGTTCTAATATCTGAAGGAAAACACTTCAGGTGGACATTCCTAACTTCAACACACCAGTGGTTTCCAAAGTCATAGCTCTTGGCTTGATTTGCGTACCATACGGCATTTGCAATATAAAATTCTAGCCTAACGAAGTTTGATTATTTAAAAATTATTCTGGCTTACCACTGTTGAGCTGAACACTCACAAATAGTATATGGGTCACCTGGAAGTTTCAAAACCCCATATCTTTTTTTTTACTTTGTTTAGTCTTGCAACAAATATTTAGCTTTCTTATGTTTCTCCTAGTTCTAACTCTTTTGCATCTGTGCTTATTCACTCTACAGTTTTCCTTTTTGAAAACCAGAACTTTTTAGAATTCTTAATTCCTTCCTTCTCTTCCTTGATCATTATGCCATTTCTTTTCAATGACATGTCAAAAACAAAACAAAACAAACAAGCAAAAAAATAGCTATGGGGAACTCAGAAAAAAATATAAATTTGCATTCCTATGAGTTTATTGTCTTGAGTCCTGATGACCAGCTTATCTGTTCATTATCTGCATTACCTGTGTAATCTTTGATTTATCATTAGTCATTTCTTACATTATTGACTAATATGAGCTCCAGAGTTTTATAAGTATCTGTTTAAAACTAGGTACCTTCTTTCCAGTATCAAATGCATAACTAGTAAAATATGTCAAATCAAAATGATTAGTTCTAGCACTTGTTTCTAGGTGCTGTGAATGAAAAAACCTTATTTTTGATGAGCCAGAAACTTGTGATATCTTCTTGTTTTTGTTCAGGCAACAAGACATTAAGGCAAACTGTGGACATTGCATGACTGTATTAATTATTCCACCTCTGTCCCTGTAGTTCCAGTATTTTACTCTAAACCATGATCACATCTCACAAGAATATTTCGATAGATTTGTGAACTTTCTTTCACCATACTCCCTTGTCTATTTGTTATACATTTGTTCCCCTGGAGCCAGGACTATGTCTTTGAGTAAAAGTAGGCTTTTAGTGTTACTTTTTCACTAAAATAAGTTAGGATTAATTAATTTTGGAAATCAGCCTCACGCCTTTAAATAAATTATTTAAGGCTCTGAAGAAGCTTATTTAACTATCATGTACACTTACTATCATTTTAAAATCTGTGTTAAAACATAAATAATACTATTTCTGAACGTTGAGTTGGCTAATCTTTTCATTTCAATACCTATCTATATTGATGACTTCTGCCCTTGAGTGGTTCTTTCCTTTACATCCTTCCACTCCCAAACTTCACAACTTGCATAAATTCTAACTAACAATTACCATTTCCATGTGGAGGTCCTCTATGATGATCATAAAACTCTCTATATTTTGTAAAGGATTAAAGGTTGTCTCTCTATATCTTTAAGAGGATTTATTATTTCTATTCCTCTAAAAGTATGGATTCATTGATAGAAGTAGATGATGATTATTCATAGAATGAATGAAGAAGATCTGTCTCAGTAGTTAAAGTTTCTACCTGGCGTATTTTTTTCTTTTATATGACTATTATCTCAAAACGTGGATGTCTTATAGATATTTTCCATGCCATATTTTCTTCTACCTGGGAAGTTGTCTTCACTTACTTCACAGGAAAATATAAGCCATCAGGTCAAAGTAAAGCTAAGTCCTAACTTATTCTGAATACACTCTCCATTTGGTGGCAAACTGGTCTCCTTCCCTTATGATATATTCTCTACTCAAATTCTTTGGACATAATGTCACTATGAATTTAAGGACAATGTTTTACATTCAAAACAATGAGTTCCACATAATCATAAATGCTTCAAGTTTTGCATATCCTTTTTAAACAATTTTTTCTTTTTCTTTTACAAGCTGTACAGCATAATCAAAATAAGAAGTATTTAGTTTATACAAAAGATTAAATGAACTTAAGTTACCCTCTCTATGTTTTGCCTATTTGTCCTCTAACAACTGCCTTGAAATAATAGGCTGCATTGACTTCTTCGGCATCTACTTAGCAGGTTCTCACTTCTGATTTTACCCAATTATTTTAAAATCGTAATTTCCAAATTACTAAAATCTGCCACTATAAAAATCAAAAAATATGCATTGTATTAATTATTGTAACTGTCCTACTAACCTGTTTTGAAACTGTTTCATTGGTATTTTCTTTATTTCTCATTAAAATGAATAAAAAGTAAAATCAAATAAACACATATTTTTCATAAGTTTTCAAACATGTTCTCTCTGAGACATTCAGAGCTTGGAGCTTCCATTAATTTTTAGGTGCACTTCACCATACACTCATGTGATACTTTCTTGACTCAGTTGTCATCTCACCATTCCGATCATACATTTGTGATTTTGCATTGTTCAACATAAGCATGGGATGCCATTTTTTGAAGTGGCCACATGTACATGTTACCATTTTTCTCTTATTAATTTGCACATTCTATTAGCAGTCATTTTCCAATTTATGTCTGCCTATCATAAAAGATTCAGGAAAAGAAACCATATTTCTAACCTAGATAACTGTACTGGTTGATACATTGTGTCAACTTGAGAAGTTGAGTTAAGTGACTCAGCAGAAAGCCAGTATTCTTTGTAAACATTCTTATCCTATGCAAGAGGAGGGCACGGACATTGTGTGAGTTCTACACCCGCAACCCCAGTGCAGCTTATTTATAATATAAAGAGGGGAGAGGGGCTGGCTAGAAGTGCTGCCCTTCCCTTTGCTCTTCGCTGTTTTCTGCTGCCATGGGCTGCTGCTCTCTGCCATGTGCCACTCAGCCTGGGAGCCAGCCAAGTGTAGACTGAAACCTCCACAAGCTGTGAGGCAAATAAACCTGTCCTTCCTTCATCTTGAGTGTCAAGTATTTTGTCCCAGCAATGAATAAAAAGTAACTGAGACAATAACCTTTCCTGTGTCTAGGTAATAATTAGAAATCTCCACTAGGAAGGTGCAAAGACATTCAAAATTTCAGATATTTAAATACAACCCATTTTTCCCCATAAAACTCTTGCTTCCCATGTCTTTTCTTTCTTTTTTCTTTTATTTTTTCCCATAATTTTATTGATAAACAAATAGCAATGAGACAGTTTCAAACCTAATTGGCAGGACAGTTCCAATAACCAAAATACTGCATACATTCTTCCCAGTGGTTAATTGCTATACAAGATGCGGACTTGATATCCTATTTACAAACACCATTAGAACAAATCCCTCTATTCATTAAGAGAATGTAACTATATATCTATCCTAACCACTTTGAATACACAGATACAAAATGGACATTCATCTGTATATCCTTTATTTGTTTAGTTCCGTTATTTGAGTATTGTAGGTGTGTAAACTCAGCAAAATATTCTAAAAGAGCCCAGTAGACCATAATAGTATTGGATCTTCCACTTGACTGGCAATGTCAGAAATTGTTGACCTGACTCCTCTATATCTCAACATAACAGCATGGCTTTACTTCTTATATTTTGTTTTTATACTTTTCTGCTGGATAGTTAAGACCAAGGTAAAGCAGGACCTATGCAACAAGAGTTGTAGCTTTTGGGTCTGGTCTTTTCTTTCAATAAACTGATCACTGTGTGACACACTAAAGTCCTAATGGTTAGTCATTGGTATCTCCCACTCTTTAAATTAAAATCTCTTCCATAATCAGTTGCAAAATCTGTACATTTTACTTTTTGAAATACTTCTAAACCTTGTCTTCTCTATACCTTCCACCACGGTCTTCAATCCATCATCACTGCCTACCTGGATTTCTTGAGTGACATCCTTTATGCCATTCTTTCTCAAATTTCCATCCATCAGACCATTTCAAATTATTGGAACCTTCATCTTTTAATATTTTACTAAAATTATTTCTCACCCTCTATTTAATGTGTGATCAACTTTTAAATGTGATTTACAAAATTTCTTATACTTTATTTCTTATTTGTAGAAGCTTCTCTTTTATGTAGTCAAATTGGATATAACATTGCCATTATTTACTTTTCCTGTTCTTTCCTTTTTTGTATTTCCAATCCCACTTGTGTTTGAAGATACATATCCTGCATGCAGAAATGAATATTTAAAAAGCTAGGGAAACCCTTTTCCAAATTATAAGTACCAGAAATGTCATTAAAAATTTCAAAGTTAGTTACAATTTCAATGACATGTAATCCTTATATTTTTTATCATAGTATAAAAAATGAGATTTTCAAAATGGTAATTAAAAGCATGCATGACAGGTGCTATCTGTGAGGTCTTATTAACTCTCACCGTTTCAACTCAAGCATTTTAATTTGGATAATTCTTTACTCTCTCACTTAAAAATATTTCTCATCAATTTTATTTCCTTTCTCTAATAGGGTCCTTCTAGGAAGCCGCGTTTGTTCACAGAGTGTGTGTTCATCTTGCTTATAAAGGGCAAGATGAGTTTCTAAAACTCCATAAAAAGCACAAAAACAAAGAAAACAGACAGCAAAGCAAAGCATAAAGGCTGAAGATGAACTATGCAAGGCGTGTGAAAACATTTCATTCTTGTCTCTTTATAACATTTTCACACCATTTTACAGTAATGTCAATGTTTTCTACCATTGATCAGATACTTAAATTTAATTGACTGTGTTTTGAACTAAGTTATTTAAAAAATGAAATGATTATTTTTATTTGTGGGTTTCTTAGAATAATAATGCGATTTCCCACATAACCAGAAAAAAAAAAAAAGATTCCTGGCCAATAGTAGTTCATTAATAGGCTTTCAAATAAATCAATGATGAAAACATTTTTGTAACACTTTACAATTTCTAAACAGTCCCCACATGCATAATAATATTTCTTAATAATATTCCTTGCTTTATAGAATATGAACCAATAATCAATATGATGATGTCAAAATTTATGGTTTTAATAACAAAAATGAAGCTGTAGCTAGGCAAATAATTCAAGGAGCCCTCATTAAGAGTTTATACGGAGGCTTACATTACTTATTTCATCAAGTGCTTATTATGTTTATATTGCTTTATATTTGTCATCTCTTACATTAAATTTTCCCAGTTGTTCCTCTTAGTTTTTGCACACCTGACTCTCCAGATATAATTTAAAGAGAATGATTTATTTTATAGTCAAGCTGCCTGAAATTATGAAAATGACACCCTTGACCTTGAAGATGCTCCAAAGAAGTTCACGGGTGACAGAGAAATTGCAATGGCGACCAGACCAGTGTCTGACTCTGTACCTCTCATAATAGCACAAGGTTTTCAGAGCTCGAATGTAGACAGGAGAAAAGCCCAAGAAGAAAGAATGACCAAGCCACGTAGACACAATATTTCCGAAGATATTAAAATAGAGATGATCTATTTTACTTTAAAACTTGAGTTATTGACCTACATAAATAACCACTGCTGAATAGCAACAATCTAGGTTTTTTACAAAATTCTGTATCATTGGGTCAGAGATATAGTTCAGTGGCATAAGTGCCTGCCAGGCAAGCATAAGGCCCTGAGTTTGATCTCTGGTATCAAAATAAATAAATAAATAAATTGTGTATCATTTCAAATGTCTTATGTGTTTTTTTAAAATTTTCTTTAAAATAGATAAAAATTTACTGCAGATGTCTTTTAAAAAGCCCATACAATAATCTCAATAACTGTTTTTCAGATTGAAATATAATTTTCAACCACAGGAGAGTGTAAATGTACAGAGAACATGTAAAAATATATTTCTTGAATTTCATGAAATAAGTTTAAAATTTCTTAGAATACTTCAGAACACTTGGATCTAGGAAAAAAATAATCAATGCATAAAAATTGAAATTCTTCAGATTCCAGAATTTTGGTTAAGTCTTTTCTCTTAGATTTTCTTTTAAGATCACAAATTAGTCTAATCTGTTGTTCAGATTAACAGATATAGCTATGTATAACTGGTCAAATAATTAAACATTAATGCTTGCTTTCAATAAACCTTAAGTCATAATATAAGAACCATTGTTAATTTTTTATACTTGTTTTAAAATTCTGTACAATATGTACTGTTGTACATTACTCTGTTTCTGTCTTTGTTTTTGTTATTTATTTTTGCTTTTATTTTTATTCTTTAAAATAAAATTTAAAGAAAAGGAATATCATATTTTTGTTTTGAAATCCAGCACTGTTTTTACTCTTCTATGTTGCTTTGCTATTGTCTTTGTTCTTATGATTTGCTTTTTTTTTTTCCTCTTTAAAATAGAAAAAGAGGGCTGTCAAGACACATCAGTGTACTAAGCGCCTACTTAGGCAAGCACACAGACCAGGGTTCAATCCTGGTCCCACATGCTGCGCTGAACTGGGATGTGCTGTGCCGATGACCAAGTCCAGGCATGGTGGTGCATGCCTGTAATCCCAGCACTGTGGAGGCTGAAAACAGGATGACCACTACAAGTCTGAGCTTAGTAGTGAGACCCTGTACCAAATACACAAAAAAGAAAGAAAGAAAAAATAAAATAGAAAAATAGGTGTATTGACACAATGGACATATATGACAATGAAAGAGTACACAAATAAACACATAGCTATGGCCCCAACAAACAAACAAACACAAAATAGTAATTAAAAAACAGCAGTAGAAATGGTACCAAATTTCACTGAACAAAGCAATAGAAATCCAACAGTGGTTGTAAATCCAAGCAAATCATTACTTCTTTTTTATTTATTTATTTTTGCTGCATCTTTTAGACATGAGAAAATCTTGTATCTGCTGATAGCTGTTCTTGCTGTTGTTTCTGTAAAGGACTGAATTAAATAACATGATGAAAAGGCTACATTCAAACAAAAGAACACTTCAGAACAATGAAGTTTTAATTAGGTCAAGTCTGTTGTGGAGCTATTCTACTGAAAGTGTTTGCAAGATTTCTACATAATTGTAGGTATTTTTTAAAAAGAGTATTCATTGCTTATAATTGCCTTGAAATTTTAAATTAACTTCTATGCTATTTGGAAGGAAGTACATGCAGAAACTAGAAATAAATAAGTAGTGATGAATTAAACTTTTAATTTTATGTATAGCTGTATTGCCACAAATAAACAAAGAAATAGGCAATTTTATTTGCCAAAGGTCCTACTGCATTAGTGAGTGCTGATGCTTAACAGTACTCTTTAAAAGTATTACAATAAATAAATAAGTGTATCACAAAATAATATGAAGTTCAAAATTTCAGTACTCCTGACTGTTTTAACATCTGAAATGTTTTAAGTCAACAGAAGATCAAAGTTTGTAAGTTTTGTTCTTTTTTGTTAAGTCACTCTATTGTCCATTTTTTTTCTTCTTGAATATTATGATTTGGACTAGGTATAAAGTTAAAAATTATAACTCAAGGGCCAGCCAAATAACTCAGTGGATTAAAGTGCCTGCTTAGGCAGACACAGGGGCCAGGAGTTCAACCCCCTGGCCTGCTATGCCAACCCAGCCCCCAGGGCACGTTGAGATGGCAAATGAGACTGGGTATGGTGGTATGTGCCTA
>NW_004524642.1:5840691-5854500 GCF_000260255.1 Octodon degus
CATTATCTCATGTATGTCTGAAAAAATGTAAATAAAGTTTGTTTTGTTTTATTGTGTTATGCTCTTTTGTGAGACAGGGTCTCAGTCTGTAATCAGGCTGACTTGGAGCTCTCTGTGGAGCCCTGAATGCCCTCGAGCTCACAGAGACGCTTCTGCTTAAGCCTCCCCAGTGGGGGGTTAGGAGAATGCACATCTCGCACAGATGAAAGGTTTTAAGTTAAATGATTTCATTATACACAGAAGATCATATATACTGATTTTCTGTAATGATTACTATGTAAATAGGACAATTTATTTTAAAATCAAAACTAATATGACTTATAAGAACTTTCCAAAACCTACACATTTATTCATTTAAAAAATATTTACAGCCAGGGAGATGGCTCAGTAGAATAAGTGCTTGCCTGGCAAGCACAAGGGCTTGAGTTCAACCCCCAGTTCTGAAAAAAAAAAAAGAAAGAAAAAAGAAAAGAAAAGGAAAAAATATTTACATATGTGGATTTTTCTAAGAAACATGGAATTGGTTAAGTTTCTCCATTTAGTACATAAGTAAAATATGCACATTTGGATTTCTTAATAACCACACCTTGAAATACTACATCTGTCTATTGTCTATATTTTTTCAATTTTTATTTATTTATCTATTTTAATAATTTTATTGAGAAACAAATATCAATGAGACAGTTTCAAAACTGATTACTAGAACATTTTCAGTAGTTAATACATTGCATATTGCTTAGTGGTTATTCATTGTACAAGATGCAAACATGATATCCTGTCTCAAGTACTAGTAGAACAAACCTCTCTATTCATTGAATTAAGAGAGTGGAGCTGTATATCTATCCTAACTGTTTTTTTTCATGGTTTCAATTTTTTTCCATAATTTTATTGAGAAATAAATAGCAATGAGACAGTATCAAATCAAATTGGTAGGACAGTTCCAATAATTAACACCTTTTTTGCTTAGTTCCATCATTTGAATATTATAGGTATGTGACCTCAGCAAAATATTACAAAAGAGACCAGTAGTCCATAATAGTATTGGGTCTTCTGCTTCACTGGTAATGTCAGAAGTTGTTGACCTGAGTCCCCTACAGCTCAACATAACAGCATGGCTTCACTTTTTATATTTTGTTTTTATACTTTTCTGCTGGATAGTTAAAATGTTGTCTATATTTTAAACATATAGTTAAAAACATTAACTTATTTGAATTCTAAAATTTCATTATAGTTTTATACCTCAAAAATATGGAAACCATTATGAAAATCATACTTGTTATAAATTTAGAGCAGATAGTTTGATCTTGTCATATTTAGGGAAGTTATTTAAATTCAAGAAAAAAAGTGATGTGAAATTGAAACCACTGATTTAATGATAATCATATCATAAAAGTGATAGAAAATTCAAAACAGTATGTTTTAGAAACAAATAAGTATGGGCAATATTTTTATATGAAATAGTTTTGATTCACAACATTTCTATGGGAACAACTGCAAAATATAATACAGTTTCTTCATCTTAATTGTGCAAAATACAGTGATTTCCTTCTTTTGTCTTCATTTTAAAACTGAATTTATTTGATGAATCATTTTTAAAATGAGTGACACATTTTAAAATTATCAGAATTCTAACAATTTTGGAGTTAACTAGAAAATATAAACTAAGTTTGCTAAATCTTCAACAAGATTGGATAACATCTTAAACATTTAATGCTGTTGTATAACTTAGCATAGGTGTAAATATTGAAACAATTTAATTTTTGAACTGAGTAATTATTTACTTTAAGCTAAGAAGTTTAGTAGGTCAATATATCAAAGATTAAGGCTATACTGAAATCATCAGTGATAGTGAATGGTAATGTAATATATGTGAGGGCTGACTGATAGCGAGAACTTGAATGAGAGAAGCTCAACTACAACGACTTCGCAATTTCACAAGCTAGTTTAGCCTTGTAACCCACCTTAGCTCAACCTGGGCCCTGGATAATACAGAAATGCGGAAGCGTGTGTCTGCTTCTGCTTCCGTTTGCAGTCTGTGCCTTCACCCTGGATGTCACGTCCCGGCTCCCACTGCAGACCCATCTGCCGCCTGATACGGGCTCGCATGGGACACTACATTCCCAGTGAGTTCTAGATCTCTGACTGAACCCTTCCGGCTCCAGTGTGCAGACAGACCTCTGCACTCTTCCATATCTGACTCTGAGAGTGGTCACCGTAAGCCAATCTTGTCAAGCCAATCTTGTGTCATTTCTGTTTCTCTAAAATGCATCGACACTGTACATTCTAGTAGAATGGTGTCGCTTGATATTGACAAGCCCAGATTATTGAAGCTGAATATAAAGCTTTCACATATTTTATTTTTTTTTTAATTTTATTTATTTGAGAGAGAGAGAGAGAGAGTGGTGTGTGTGTGTGGCCAGCTCAGCCCACCAGGGGGCGGGGCTGGCTGGCATGTGGTGCTGGGGATCGAACCGCGGTCCCTGATGCTTTGCCAAGCTTGTTCCAAATAGGTGCTTTAGACCACTGAGCCATCTCTCCAGCCCTCACATATTTTATAACAGCTTTATGTAGCTATAGATCATCCCTATTGCTATGACATACAGTTTGAACCATTACTTACCAAAGTTTAATGAGATTAGTTTAGAGACAGGCAAGGTAAAGCTCGAGGTGAACAGTGAGGCACCTGAGATCAAGTTGTATTCTTCTGACACTGAAGAGCACTCTTTCAAATTATGATTACTAATGCCTGTTAGTACTTTCTAAGGGTATTGTTTTTAAAACAGATTAGTTCTCCTTAAATTACATTTCTGAATTTATTTGTCAACTGATCTGATGACATTGACAAATGAGGAATTCCAATGAGATTCCTACTAACATAACCATTTTAAACCACTTTGCTTCTATCCTCTTAGGTTCTACATCTGAGCCTAAGAATTACAATAATATAGAACAGGCTAACGAGAAAAAGCATTCAGGTTAGGAAAATCCTCAAGACTAGGAGCACTTCCTCCACGAATGGGACCCAGCGCAAATACTCATGAAGTATCTTGAACAAAAATGGGAGCAATTTAAAAATCAGGGGCTGGGGAGATAGCTCAGCTGTCTAAACACCGACCTTGCAAGCACAATGACCTGAACTTGATCCCCAGCACTGCATGCTGTGCCCCTGTGCTGGCCACAGAAACTGGGCATGGTGGTACACGCCTGTAACCCCAGTTCTGGGTAGGCTGACACTGGAGGATCACTGTGCATTTGAGCTGCATAGCAATACCTGGTACTAAATAAATAAATAAATAAATATTTTTTAAAAATTAGAAATCAACTAACATACGCATGACAAAGTTGTTGAAGGTAGGAGTTATTTTAACAAGTTGTGCTTTACAGATTTCTTTCAGCCTTAATTCCTTACCCTCAATGACAAGAATGTATTTTTCTTGCTTCACAGGGGCATCATTGACTAGGGATTTTTTTTCTCCTATCTCCATAATAAAACATTTGTCTTCTGGTACACAGAGAAAAGGAAAGATAAGAATATTGATTGAATCTGATGATTTCTACTATTATTAGTTCAAATTAATTTTATGCTTAAGTAGCATTTTTCCGTTAGCCAATTCTGGTAACACTTAAATCACAAGACAGATATAAGTTTCTGTAAACCATCTATTGCCATTTGACCAAAGTAGTTTAATTGACAGAGACCTGGGATCAGTTCTAGAACTGTGAAAGGAATCATAGTATTAATTCTCTGAGTACCATAGTTGGAACTCTGCATTTGTTGTGCTTCCATAATTTGAAGAAGGCAATTTTACAGACAGAATATGATTAGGTATTGAGCTTAATGAGAGAAAACATCTGGGAAAATAAGTACACATGCAGAAGCGTTGGGGGAAGCCAGGATGCTGGGAAACAAAGAAAAAAACCCTGCACAGTGTGATTGCAGTTTAGTGTATTCATATCGGTTTTTAAACTTCTAAGAATTTTACAACATAAATGCACTAAAAGTGCAGACTTATGTTAAGGAAATTACTTAAATCATTTCAAATGACAAGAGAGAGTTTAGCCATAAATACTAATTGAAAAACATTAGAAAGTATACTGATTCTTGAAATCCTAGTGAATTGAGGGATGCAGATCATAGTTTATAAAATTCAAGCACTGAGGAATAACTTGCATCAATGTCACTGACTATAGCACTGAAAGGAATGGGCTTGTCATGGGTCACACTTCCAGATTCCAAATTAGGAGAGCACCAAAGGTCATGTCCCAAGCAACTGCCACATTAAGTTTATTTTTTAAGGATATTTATTTATCTTTCTGTATTTTAGGGAAGGAGTCTACAGGGTGTTCAGGGTCTCACTACTAGATCGAATTCGTAATGATTCTCCTTTTTACAGCCTCGCAAGTGCTGGGATTGGAGGTGCGGAGGTGCATGCCACCACGTCCAGTCTCAATCCCTGTCTCAGTGTGCTTCCGGGGCAGGGCCAGTATGGCAGGCCCAGGGAGCGAACCCCCGGCCCCTGTGCCTGCTTGCAGGCACTTTAATCCACTGGGCTATTTGGCCAGCTCATATTAAGTTTAGATATGATTTTAATTAATCTTGTGAAACAATATTTATATTTTAGGTTGTTGTTTATGCTCTTTTGATTTACTAAAAAATGGATTTTAAAATCCTCAATTTACTTAAAGAATCTATCATATGCCAGGTCCTGTCCTGGGTGCCTTCCTAAGCAACAGGAAAAAATAATAAATGAAAAGGATATTAATATGAGATATTAACAAAAGTAACATAATGTTATAATCTCCTCTAATTTATAGATCTGGATTATGTTTGCAAAATTAAGATAATATAGAGAATGTTCACTTCTTAGTTTCAAAAACTAGACTTTTGAGAAGCAGTATTCAATTTCCAGTTAAATCTCAGGACTGATTCACAAAATACCAAAAGTATGAGAAATCTAGATTGGCATTCTTAGTATTTCAAAAACTATTTTAAAATTGCACTGGGGACAAATCATTGTAGCCTCTAAATGATAGAATGCCAGGGAAACAAATTGTCACATAGATAATTTTAGAGTGAAAAACTGAAATGTTTCATATCTGCCAGTATAATTGAAACAATAATGTATACTTTGAAAATATGAAAAACAGATATATAATGGTATATATTAAACATGACAATGTTGTTGCTAAAGTCTTAAAGTGATTTTACTTTCTGAAATACTATTATTTTAGAACTAAAATGCATTTGTCTATAATATCACACTAAAATTTCTGGTGTGATCCCTGGTTCCCCATGCTGTGCTAGACTTGGAACCCCAGGGGTCAGCCATGAGAACCAGGAGTGGTGGAGCAGGCCTTTAATCCCAGTGACAGGGGGCTGAGACAGGAGGATCGCTACAAGTCAGAGCTGTGTAGCAAGACCCTGTGCCAAATAAATAAATAAAAGATTAAAAAGGAAAAAAATTCTGTTGGGCTTTTTTTTGTTTCTTTTTCTTTTTTTCTTTTCTTTTCTTTTCTTCTTCTTCTTTTTTTTTTTTTTAGCAGAACCGGGGAGTGAACTCAGGCCTGTGTGCTTGCCAGGGAAGCTCTTATTCCACTGAGCCATCTCCCCGGCCCCAAGAAAAAAATTCTGTAATGAAATCAATAGGATAAAAAGGCACTCACTTAGGGTAAGCCATTGCTATCTCACTTTTAGAACATTCTCCTATATAGCCAAGATTCTCCAAGAATTTACTCCAAAATGAAAAGAATTAGGTAACATTCATACTAGGAGATCTGAAAATATTTTCAACAAGAACTTTCTCACTACTCGGTGAATTAGAGAATTTATGAAATTGATTTCCCTTTGCAAGTGTGTTTTTACAATGAAACAAATAGATTGTTCAGATTTGTTTGTATCCAACCAAAAAGCTAACAGTATTAAATTGCATAATTAGCCCTTTATCATCTAACATGTTTATGTTTTCCCAGTTGAATCATGCAAAAGGAAATTATATTTTCAAATGTGTTGTTGAGTGTTGTCATTTATCACCCTTATCAGCTTTACCATTACTAGTTTTCTGTTATAGATTTGTAATATATGCCCCTATGAAAGAAGTCCAATACTAAAACAAGGTCTGATATCCAACCACTCGGAATCAACGAATAGATGACTTGTTCTAAATCTCTCTCTCTCTCTCTCTCTCTCTCTCTCTCTCTCTCTCTCTCTCTCTCTTCCCGTTTTGTCCCCAAATCTATCCACTATGCTGTACTGTCAACCTGGGTAGCTGGGGTCCCCATACTGCTTGTCCCACATTCCTTGACTTATTGTTTTCAGAGAGTCAATTAATGAAAAGATAATCCTGCCTCGTGGAGAGTCTGAGGCTCCCTGTGACCGTCCTTGGATCCTGTCCTTTTCCTATTGCACAATTTTCTGACTGTAGTTCCCTGGGCACAGTAGTCTACGCTACTTCATTCAGAGCCTAACCTTAGGGCTGGTAAGAGCATCTTGCTGTTGGTAATCTTGGGCTTCTCAGTCCTTAACTAGATCACCCAGCTGCCTCCACATTTCCTTTAAAAGCGCATTTATTCAGAAACATTTGGCTATTGCCTTTTGAGACTCTTTAGTTTCCTGCTGAGAATGCTGAGTACCACACCATCTGTGACAGTGGGAAGGGCTCATAATCAATATTCAAAGAACATAACAGTAAGAAAAAACAAAAGTATGAAGAGAAGTGTACTTTGCCCAGTTTAATCCAGCCTGTGCAAGAAGTACTCTCATTGCTATGCAAGCTGTTGACTCTTGGTTCTATTGCTTTTAAAAAATGATGCTTTCCTACAAGACTGATATAGTTCCCAGCATTCACAATTCCTTTCTCTTTCTGTGTATAGGCACTTATTGCTCAGCAATCTTTGCTTACCAGTGAATTGGATAAGATAGCCCTATGATTAATTCAGTTCCTCTATTTCTATGCCTCTATTTCTAAGTCTAAAACAACTAGCTTCCATCCCATGGTAATTAATCTGAACAGAATTCATTTTACATAATTATTTAAACAATATCAGTGAAGAAGTTTAGTTTCTCTTTTATTTTTCTGGTAATACTTGAATTTAACTTTAGGACTTTATTTATTTATTTATTTATTTTTTTTTCTGAACCGAGGATTGAACTCAGGCCCTTGTACTTGCCAGGGAAGCGCTTATTCCGCTGAGCCAGCTCCCTGGCCCCATTTTTATTTACTTTATTTTATTTTTATTTTTTTGGTGGAACTGGGGATTGAACTCAGAACCTTGCACTTGCCAGGGAAGCGCTTATTCCACTGAGCCATCTCCCAGGCCCCAACTTTAGGACTTTTTCTTGACATTATTTCAAAATTTTCTTTGTGAAATATAATTATTGCTCCTGAGATATTTTTGTGTGTATGTGATTATTTTAATCTGTAGATATGGAGACAATTGCATTTTCTTAAGCATTCTTCTTTCATTTTTAATTTTTTTGGTATAAGATCTCACTATGCAACTCAGAGTCATAGTGCTCCTCTTGATTTTAGCCTCTCCAGCTCTGGGATTACAGGCATGTGGCACGACACCCTATCTGGGTGGCCAGCTCAGTGTGTGTGGGGGGGTGTGCAGCACGTGGTGCCAGGGATAGAACTGCAGTCCCTGTGCTTGCCCAAGCTTGCCTAAGCAAGAGCTGTAGTCCACTTAGCTATGTTGCCGGTCCTTCTTAATCATTTTTGTTAGTCAATTTTGAAGTTTTTTTTTTTTTTTCTTTTCGTTTTTTTGTGGTACCAGGGATTGAACGCAGGGCCTAGAGCTTGCCAGGCAAGCACTTGTTTTTTCTTTTTTTTCAGTCATTTTTGTGAAGCATTTCTTTATCACAGAGTCCTCACTGCGAGAACTGCAGCATAAGCATCAATATTAGTATGTGCATACATACATACTATTATGCATGTAATATTACATACATAATAGTTTGTAATTCAGAAGTCATTCAGAAAAAGCTGTCACCTTGCCTTAGGTACACTTTACACCAAGTAGCACGGGATATTGAGGACTCCCGTTAAATGAATATGCAACGCTAACAGGAGATCGTTGTAAAACTCTAGAAATAAGAAACTGGTTTCACTGAAGTAGGAGATGTTTTAGAAGTCACAGTCATCTAAGCACTTATTGCAATTCCATGAACTCTCCAAAGTTAATATGTTGAATTAGAACCTTCTCAGAAGTCATGCTTAGCCGCGTTTGATCTTTATTTATTATCCTGGCTGAAAGTTCGCGTTGAAGTCAAGGTCACCTTCTCTCCCAAAGTTGGCATAATTAGTAACAGTTCAGTGTTTTAGCAAGCTTACAGGGGAAGTTATTAACTATATTTCACAGAGAGTCAAAGAAGCAAGGGCCATCCTGACACTCCTTTCAGCTTCAGAGGCACAGCTCATGAATTAAATGTATGCCTCAGTTTCAATTAAGAAAGATACAACCAACTTAGTTTATAAATGACTTAAAATAATTTTGAAGATTCTTCACAAATATTTATTCAAATATACAGGCTGTGCTCTTTAGGTAGAAAATAGAGCTTCATCCTATGCATGCGTGATTTAGTTTAGATTCAACATAGCATGAGCCATGTGCTTTTTGAAATACACCAATAATGGCATCATTTTATTTTTATTTTTATTTTTGTCTATTTTTTTTGGGGGGAAGGACTTACAGGGTGTTCAGGGTCTCACCACTACATTGAACTCATAGTGATTCTCCTGTTTACAGCCTCCCAAGAGCTGGGATTACAGGTGAGCATCACCACACCCAGTCTCAGTCTCTGACTCAGCACACGGGGGGAGCGGAGCCTGCACAAATGACATCATTTTAATTCAAAATATCTATGCATGTGTATATTATAGAACACCAACTTCAGGAAAGTAGCACATACTTGATTAAGAATCCTTTCTTTTATTCTCAGAGGTTGTTTTTAGGACATATGTTTCTATTAGGTCAAATGAAATATAAAGCTGTTCTTATAAATTCAATTGGGCAATTCTAAATTTGTGCAAATGAAAATATACTAGTAGAACTATATAGATACATATAAAGTATGGAACAAAGAGTTATTTAAGTTAATGGAAGCTAAAAAATAAATAAACAAGCTTATAATAAATGCTGCTATGGTTTGTGTCTAGATGTCCCTGAAAAACCTTTTATAGTCATGGGGATTAGATTTTTTGATTGCTTCATAGCCCAATGGCATGACTAAGGATGTGAGTGCTGCACCTGCCCTAGGGAGGGTAGCCTGCATACAATAAAAGGAGCAGAAATAGTCTCACCTCTCTTGTGTTGCTTTTGCTGTCTTCTGCTGCCATGTAGTGTTGCCCATCTGCCATGTTTCACCGTGCCTGGGAGCCAGCAGATTAGGGACCGAAACCTCTACAAACTATGAGCTAAATGGACCTTTCCCCCTTAAAGTTTGGGTATTGAGAAATTTTTTCTCAGAATGAGAGTGAAATAATTAAGACAAATGCTTTCGAATATTTGACATTTTCATTTACCCAAACTGTAAGAATACTTTTAGAAAACAAAATAGCATACATATTTTTAACTTTCATTAATAGATGGTACTGGGAAGCAAATATGAAATCAAAGTTTCCACAAATATTTCTGAAATACTATAAAGATATCAGTAACTATTTAAAGACATTCACACTTTGTCATAGTATACTTTCCTAGGGGTCAGAAAAAAAATGTTCCATTTAGTTCTAGAAATTATACTATATATAAAACTATATATTTCTGTTCCAAGTAGCATCTACTAAAATAGACAGCATAGCATCTATATTTTATGTTAACCTGGAATAATGTAAGTGGCATAGTGTTGTTATTTGATTATCTTGTTTATAGCTGATCACAGGGCTGGGCCCCCATCCAGTCTTGCTGCCCACGTGTAGCCTGCATTTACTCCCCCCCATGCTAACAGTGCAGAACTGGAAGCATGGTGGAAAGTTGCTCGTCTTCTAGAACATACACACTGCTCTCTTACTCCAAGTCAGAAATATGTTTCATTATCTTGTTTCTGTTTTGAACTATGCTTCATCTATCTTATTTTAAAGCCATCAACTTCATGTTAGAATATTTGTACTTAAAAAGACGAATGGAAGTTTAGCCACATTTACAGCTTAAGCATAAAAACCTGTCTCTCTGCAGATAAGCAGGTTTCTGTGCATGAGCCATCTGGATACTGAATTATTACTTAATTTTTGTCAAGTGAAAAAACCAACATATTGACACTTAATTTTTAAAACCTCACAACACCATGCAAATTGTGCTTTATTACCACCAATAAACCCAAAAACATTTTAATAGCTAAACACTCATAATAAAAGCTCATAAACAACTTCTTGATTTCCACACTTTGGGACTTAACTGTGTCAAGATGATATATACTTGACATTCTAAATGCTCTATTTGAATGCATTTTTAGTAACTAACTTAGAACTATAATGATTTTCCCATTCATTCTTATTGCTGGATTTCTTTTCCTTTTGTTCTAATAAGTGTTTCATTATTTCTTTGTATTTTATTTCTTAAGTATCTAAACCAAAACGGGAAAAAGCACATACACTTACAGCACAGAATAAAAATTAAATGAATGCAGCCTGGATTTATATAAACATACATATAAATAAATCAGACTGAGAACAGAAGCTGAGGCTCATTCACTTTTGCTCTTAAATTTGATTTAAAGAAATGCCTCAGACGCTGCTTTCAAGAACATGGGTATCGTTCATTTCATTTTATATTAATTTGATTACAAATCATGGGAATGAAATGATGGAGATAAAGGGATCTCCATATGAATAATAGTCTTTAATGATCCACATTCCAGGCAATTTGGTTCATGAAAATGTCTACGTCAGATCTGACAATTCATCTCAGATTCTCCAAGCTTCTACAAATAAACATAGACATTTTTATTTTCAGCTTACACAAACTTTGTGTATGGAAACATTTTAAAATCCACTAAGATTACTTCAAGGATTCTTTAGAGAGAAAAATTAAGCTTTTATTAAGGTCTTTACAGAAAAATAATATTTTAGGAGTGTATTTACATAGATCTCTACGTCAACATCTAAGTTACTGAATTTTATGGTTAACAGGATTTTATATATACAATGGCAGTGTATTGTGTATTGTTTCTAGACTGGAGACATGTCTTTTGCAGATTAAACTAAAAAAATCATTCTATTTCATAAGAATGACCTAAAATATTTTGTGTTCCATAATATTTTAAAGTATATACCAAAGTTGATGCTGGTCTGAATGTTTAGATCTCCCTAAACTTCATATGTCGAAATTCTTCTACTCAAGGTAACAAATTGAAGCGATGGAAGTCTTTGGCAGTCAACTAGATCATGATTTGATCCCACATGATTTCAAAAGATGAACTTCATTTGCATATTTAACACAAGGTCTACAGGTTCTACAGGTTTCACTACACAGATCAGACTCATAGCAATCTTCCTGTTTTCAGCCCACAAAGGATGAACTTTGGAAGAAGCTTCAGAGTGGGACTTTGATCCAGCCATCAAGAGATCAAAAGGTACAATTTTCTATGAAGATCAGGCCCTCAACATTTATGAAAACTGCTTGTGCCCTAATTTTGAACTAAATTGCCACTTCACCACTGAGAAATAAATACTTATTGTTGATAATCATTCCGCCTGTAAAATTTTTGTTATACAAACCCAAGTGGAATAATACAAATAACATGACTATAACGGTTACATGGGGTTGTTAGCTTGATTGGTTTCTGAACTGCATAGGGGATTAGCACAGTGCACTTCCAGGTGGATGTGGGTGTGTTACCCAGTAGCATCCTGGTTTCCATCCTTGTCTTTCTGGAACTCTCCCCCAGCACTGCTCCCATCTCCCACTGCCTGAGCAGCCTGCTCCTCCACACTCACCCCATGTTATGTCTGCCTTGGAGTCAGCCACTGTGAAACAAACCTTGGATACCATGAGCCAAATAAACCTGTTTTCCCTTAAATAGCATGTATGAAATAATATGTACCAGCAACAAAAAAGACATCTTTTTCTGAGATTATTTTTGTGGTCAATGGAGTATTCATTTTTGAATACTACTTTTTTTTTAAGTTTCTCAGTACCACTCCAGCTAGATTGTTTGATGTTTCATTCCTTAAATTTAAAATAAATCTTTGCCTTTTAAAGTAATTTGAGCAGTTTTTATTGTATTATATTCAATACAATGCATATTTGTTGAGATAATTTGGCATATGAGAACATTTTTATATACAAAATAATAATTTTATTATTTTGAAGCCTCATGTAAAACCAGAATTACATTTGGTTCAATAACTCATTTGATGTTTATATAGAATGTATAAAAATTTTCATCACCATTTTTAGGATTTTGTGTTCTATCTAGCTATATTAAAATATATAAAATATTTGGATAGACTCACATTGTATTCATGTGTGTCAGATTACCTATATTTCTGGGGTATTTATAGTCTTACTAAGAAAGAAATAGTTATCAATGGTTAGTTCAGGGGTTCTTCTGTTTTAAGTGTAAAAGTTTCAGGTACGATTTCTAATGTTAAAAATCAGAATACATGCACAATGCACAACCAATGATATATGTCACCATATCTCCTATATGACTGTTAAATTTTCAATAATATTATCATTTGAAATAAAGTTGCTAAAATGACTCCTGAATTGTGACACAGTAATTATAAAATTAAAATTATATGCTCAGGATGAAAGTTACATGTACTAAAATAAGGCCTATATTAACACAAATCACATTAATTCACTCAGGATCATTTTATAAATGATAATATTTAATTCATAGTCATCACAATGTCCTAGCAAAATAGAATGCATCAGAGAGCATATATCTGCCTTCTAAATGACAGGTGCCTTAGGTCTTAAGAAAGAAAAAACCTACAACTTAGATCCACAAATTAGAATGTGCTGCTTCAGTTGAGAAATGAAGTCTTATTGTTTCAAAGAACAGAAAGACAGCAAATACAAAGAATTATTGGACTTCCATTTGTTCTGGTATCTAATAAATTTATGTTAGTCTAATAATTTTCTTCATATGTTTATTTATTTATTATTAATTTTATTTATGAATTTGGTACAGTTTCTCACTACACAACTAACCCTCCTGTTCAGAGCCTTCCAAGCACTGGGATTACAGGAGGGCACCCACCAAGCCTGGACTCGGCTGCCTGCTCAGTCCGCCGTGGGGGTGGGGCTGGTGCGGCAGGCCATACATTCAATGTAAAAGCTTGAAATTCAAAAAAGTCAGGGTAGCTATACTGAAGATTTCTTCCAAATTGAAAAACAAAACCAAACAAACCTACCAGTTTTTGAAAGAGTAGGGGGAAATCTACCATTTCAAAAATTGTAAGACAGAATCGCATGTAATCATGGTTGTCTCGGTAAAACCAATTAAGCAATCATTCCACAATGTATTTAGTACTGACTATATTTTTATCCCTTTTCTATTACCTGTTAGAATGATAAATTTAATCTAAATCTCTTTCTATCTTTGGGTGGTCCAATTTTGCTCAACATCTTCAATTGGAGGCTATGAACTACAGCCTATCGTAGTATATCAACAAACTGATATAAAGCATTGCAAATATATTTTTGTAATGGACATAGACCATGGACCACGTGCAAGATCCAAGCTTTAGACAGCTACAGTCTGCCAGCTAATCAGGCCATATTCTTATATGGCTAAAGCTTCCTGAAAACGTGCCCATATAAGTTCCAGCCACATTGTACCATGCCTACAAAGGTGAATGC
>NW_004524642.1:5854925-5867282 GCF_000260255.1 Octodon degus
ATCCTGCAGTTGTACTGTGGTGGGGCCTTTTGAAACAACCTATGATTTGCACCAGCTTACAGGATCTTGCTAATTGCTTAGATTTTCCTTTTCTTTGAAACTCCTCTCCTTCCACACAGGGCTTCGTTTTCAGCACAAATTGAAGTGTTAGATAGTCTCAAGGTCATGATTAGGATGATGTCAATATAGGTTTCCTCACTATTTCATTTTGATATCTAATATAGTCACAGCTGCAGTTCTTTAAATTTATTTTAAATTCAATCTTTATCATCTCTAGAATGGAAAACTGATCATAACAGGAGCGGGGAAAATGTAAATGGAGACATTAACAAAGATTTATTTGTGCTCATTTATTAAGTATACAAAGACAAATGTCATGGTTTATGAAATGTGAAGATATACCAGTTAAATTTAATGAAATACATTATATTTAGTTTATTTCAAATTGCTGAGAGAAAGGATGAAATATGTAAGCTAAAGAGAAGTTTTTCTAGCTTGAAAATTTTCCTCATTTTAGGTTCTCAGCTTTTCTCAGGCAACATATTATTATTTCATTTACAGATAAAGCTTCAGAAATTTAGGAATTCTGTGCAAACATAATTGCATCTAACAATTCAAATAAGTTGGTTTATGAAATTTTATTAAAAGAATATCGCATAACAAGCATAGATTGCAAAATTCACAACAGTATTCATGTTCCGAGTTACCTAACCCTTCAAATGTCAATTAGAATTTTAGTAATAATGGTAAGTTTGATGACCTCTTTCATCCTAAAATGTTCATTAATGATAAAATAAAGTATGAAGCTTAAGCTAATACTCACTGTCAGGGCCAGTATTTTTCCCTATGAAAGGATACTATGATTTGCCTAACTTACACAATACCTTATATCTAATATTAAATAATTTTATCTTTTGATTCTTAAGTAAAAAAGAGAGAACAATTCCTGTGTGTGTGTAAACTGAGAGTATATGCACATGAGATTCTGGAGGATCTGCAGGTAAGGAGAGCCACTCCACAGAGTCACACCTGCCCACTATTACATAGTGTTTTCAGCTTATTTGTATCCTTTTCTGAGGAGAGAATGTTCTTTTAGCATATTTAGTGCCATGTTATAAGGTTCACAAAACAAGTATTAGGAAACCTGGAAAACAAAAGTAAGTTTAGCAGAAAATTAAGAAATCAATTTCATTTTAACAAACTATTTCAAAAGGTAATAATTCCAGTCTCATTTAAAATTCATGTAAATTAATAGAATATTGTTAAATTCATTCTGTTAATGAAACTTTTTCTCCCATTTAAGCTCATAATTTTCAATAAAATAAATAATTTTCAGAATTTTTAAACTTGGCATATTGCAGGTACTCAACAAATATTTTTGAAGGAATAAAGAACAACAGAATATTAGGCTTTTATGGATAAATAGGACTTCTTTAAGAGATAGTTAAATAATACAATTCTCCTTTGAATGTGTTTTATTTAGCTTGCTAGGAGTTAATGGTATATTGTTATTATGAAATAATTGCACTTTATTTACACTAAAATTGTAAAAATCTTTGCATAATACAAGTTAAAACAAAGAATTTCAGATATCTTTCATTTCCTGTTTCTTTACTTTTCTTCATTTTTATTATATTTCTTCTCATTTGTCTCAAAGTCTATGTGAGACAGAGCTTTAAACTGTTCTCATTGGTAGACATATTGCAAGAGTTTTCAGTTCTACAAAGAACTGAAATAGTTGTAAGAGCAAGTTATTCTAAGAGCTTGTGATGGCTACTGCCGTCCAAATTGGTACAACGAACCTGCTTGACTGAATAATATCATTGACATAATTATTCTAAATTAACAAATATTAGACATTAGAATATGTATTGTTGGAAAAAGAGATTGAAAAAATTATCAAAAGTAACATTAAAGCTAGCAACTTAATTTAGCATAAAAGTTAAAATAAAAATCCCAAAGAAAATAGATAGTACAAGTGAACAGCTTTTATGAGTAAGAAAATTGAATAAGTAAACGCAAACTAGAAATAATTTAATTAGATATAATAATGTAAGTTAAGTCTGTGAATTTCAAGTTAATTTATTAAATTAAACACATATTAGTACAGTCAACATCACATAAACTTATGTAAGAAGGTAGACAGAAGTATATATAACATTCTTTCTGAACATTCTTTCTGCAAAAGTTATATTCAAAACATTTTTTATGTAATCCCCTCAATTTTTAAATTTCTTGTTTACTTACTAATCGCTCACGAATTTTTATTATATTTCTCAATCATAATACAATTATGTAATTTGTCTTTAAGAATACTTCAATTTCTTCAATACTGTTTACTCATTTTTGAAACAACATTGCTTATTTAAGCTCTGAATCCAGGAATTACTCATGAGCCAAATCTTAATTCTTGTTGCTCTCATAAATACTAGAATATTCATTTTGGAATGTCCTATAAATGGATTAAGAAAAGTCATTCAGCAAGTCATTTTGGATGATGCCCAAACGTATTATTTACTCAAGGACTCGGTGTTATGACAATTACTCCGTTGTCCAGGTCCCTTTTAGAACAAATTCAACTCTTTAGGTATCTTAATCTAGCTGCAGAGGAATATTGAGCCTATAATAATGTCCTATGATCTTAAGAAGCAAAAGCTACCTCTGCATTCTTGAACAAGTTCTTTACATTTCAAGGGACTGCAAAGCCATCCTGTTTGCATTACATATTTGATCATCATTTAAAACCTCCACGTTTTTAAATCTATGTTCTGCAATATATTTATAATTGTCACAAATAAACTAAAAGATTAAATTTATCATCTTGCTTCACATTTGAATGATCCTGGTAGCGATTTATTTTATCATTAACTAAAATTGGATCTCAGTTATTCTAGTTTTTAACAAAACCGCCATACCTCCAGTTACTATGCTTTCCAGGGCATAACAAAGAAGCATACTGTACCTCTTCTGCTGCTGGTGGTTGCGGATGTGGTTGTGCTGGTTGCTATGGCTACAGTGGTTGTGACTGTTGCAGTGGTTAGGGAGGGGGTGAGAGTAGTGGGAGGCAAAGTGGTGGGAACATCTGGGGAGTGGAAAAAACAAAATATAAAACAAAATCATATCATGCAAACAGAAAAGAAATACAAATGATTCAAATAAAACATACATACATATATCTCATTTAAGCTTAGCATTTACATGTTTGAACAGGATAGAGGATACAAAACTGAACCACACACATCCTGTCATTTTTTTTTCACTTTTCAAATGCTCCGTCACAAAGCCAAATCTTGGAGCTCTGTTTGAGAATAAGCAGGTTGTTGACAATATGTAAAGTGAAATTAAAATGGCAAGAATTCATCTGTGCACTGAGTCATTTGAGATGCTCGACATGCAGTTGCAAAATACACATAGGTCAAACAAAACAAGGCATGCTTTGTCAAAGAAGTAAACAAGGAAACAACACAGAGAAATCAACACAAATACCACCATATAGGATTAAAGGAATGTTAGGGATGGATCTGTATATGCATGTTAAATGCTTTCGGACTGTTTTCTTTTAGGAGAACAATGAGAGGGAAAAGGATACAAACAATCTTTAGAAACAAATAAACAAAAGAAGCCAGTTGTTATTGTTGTTGTTATTTTGCTTCTTCTGTTCTCACAAATGATGTTAATGTATATTTCAGGCTCTGATAGTTCTTACCCCAACATGCTGGCAACGCCTTCTAATAATTTTGAAGTACCTAGGAGTCTTTAACAAGTATTGAGTCAACTAGCATGGAACCCATTATTCTGAAAGTTCTACAATTTATTTCAATATGGCCTTCCTAAGGGAAGTCACTGAACATGGATTCCAGCCATAATTTTCCATCTGCAGTCCATAATTAGTTCAGTTAAAATACTGATTCAAGTACAGAGAAAATACTACAAGACAAAAAGAATAGTTTACTGCTTCATGTCCTGTCATTCTCTCAGTAAAAGTCTGTGAGTCACACCAAACATTTTCCAGTTCTTTACTTCTGATAAATGGCCCCTACTCAATCTGCAGACTCTACCTGCTGAATTCGCTGCATAGAAACACCAGCAAGCAGCGTGAGGTCCCTGTCTTATCTTCAGTATTGATGTTTACACCTGTTTTTCAACAGGGAAAAGGCATCCTGGCCCGTCAAATTAAGAAAACAACATCTGAAAATGGAGTGGTGTTACATTACTCACTAGGGAAAATGGTTATGGCCTGGAGCATGACTTACCATAATCATAAAGCAGAATTGACTTGAACACCAATATATATGAATAAATCTTATGTGTAATTGCAAATATCCTGGCTTCCTAATTTTTATATGTTATTTTGTGGTCAACTTTTTAAAATAGTAGAGGCAAGCTGGAGGTAATGAATAAATTCTAAATTTAAGATTAAATATATATCTTTTTAGCTCATGGTGATCTAAAATGGAAAATAATACAGCGTTAGTTACCCAAATCATTTACTCATCTGAATCTCAGAATATACACATGTAATCAATGCAAAGGCCTAAAACTTCTAGGTTTTAAATACAAGATTAAATGTTAATATTATTTTGAAACACCATGTAAAGATCCTGATATTACTAAAATTATCATAAATTATAAAATATTACACAATGGGCTAGAATAGTACTTTAAAAAAAAGCAGCCTTTCATCCTCTGCTTAGGCAGATGCAAGGACCAAGGGTTCGATACCTGGACTGCTGCGCTGGCTCTGCCCCCGGGGGGCGCAAAGACAGCAATTGAGAGTGGCCACGGTGGCATGTGCCTGTGACCCCAGCGTTTGGGAGGCTGAAAGCAGGAGGAGCACTACGAGTCTAATCTATGTAGTGAGACCCTGTAGACCCAGTACTAAATCCATTTTTTTTTTAAAAAAAAGCAGCCTTTCCATATTTACTCTATTAGTTTATTATTAAAAACTGGAATATAAGGGGCTGGGGAGATAGCTCAGTGATCTAAGCACCTTCCTGGCAAGCTCATGGACCTGGGTTCACTCCCTGGTACCGCTTGCCATGCCGGCCCCTGAACCCCAGGTGCGCTGAGCCAGCCACGGAAGCAGGGCATCGTGGCTCGCACTTATAATCCCAGCACTGGGGAGGTTGACGCAGGAAGGTCACTATGAGTCTGAGCTGTGTAGTGAAACCCTGTACCAAGTAAATAAATTAATTAATTAAAAAACTTAAAATGTGAAATTCAAGTTTTTGTTTGTTTATTTAGTTTATCTAAAAAAAGGTGCTATTTTAACTATTTTCTTTATTCCATGTTAATGCGAGTAAAAATTCTGGATTGTTGGAGGGTTTATATATTTTCTTTCTTTCTTTCTTTCTTTCTTTTTTTTTTGGTCTGGTTCAGTCTGCCTTAAGGGCAGGTCTGATACCTTAAGTGGTGCTGGGGATCCAAGCTCAATCCCTTGCCCTTGATTGATTTTGCTCAAGAAGGAGCTTTAGACAACTGAGTTAACCCACCAGCCCCCAGGGGGTCTATATATTTTCAAGCCTTGTATGTATGTATATTCTGCTCAGAACCAAAACCTCTCCTGATTCCCCTCAGTGTCAATATGTACTAAGCATGTGTTCTTTCTTCTGGGGTTCTACACAAAATAATTTTTGAAAAATCACTTGTAATAATTGAACTTCCCAGAATATTTAAGATATCCAGATAGATAAATCTTACAAATCTCGGCAGGCAGAGAGTGTAGCTCCTGTTTCTCTCCTTGAAATCCTCTCCTATTCTTTCTTCTTAAATTTATGAGGTGAAAATAGAATTGGCTGGTAGTAATTTGATAAAAGCAATTTGACCAATATACAAACCAGATCTAGAAAGCACTATTTCAAAAAAAAAAAATCTCTGTCAGGCCCTGTTATATATTTTTAGCTACTATTATGTTGTTGTTTCTTGCATTTGGGACATTGTAAGCAGTTTCGGTATTTCCAGTAATCATGAGCGTGTCTTCATCCTATTCCTGGCTCACGTCATTTATTCATGTTCATTCAATTACTTCAATTCCATTGTGAGACCCTAAAAGGTAAAATAACCTACATAGTCAGCTCTACAAGATTCATTTGTTCAATTAGTATTTAAAAATGTAACTCTAGTTGAAATTGTTGGAATTATTGGACAGATTAATAAAGTTACACCATTTTCTACTTTTTAATTAAACGTTCTATTTGCTCTGATTTTAGTTTCCTGATTCTTGACTTGATAACTCATCCCTGAAGGAAAAATCTCTCTGTTCTCTTTATTTATAAAACTCCAGCACAGTTCAGAAGATCAATAAATAATTTAGTAAAATGTAGGTCACGGCAATATTAACATGCCTTTATTCTAGGGAATCTATAAAATAGAACTTAGTTGAAATGATCAACTACTAAGAACTAAAGGATTTATTTCTATCAGAAAGTCTGTTCTTATCTGCAAAATAAATACAATTTTTATTTTCTGAAAATAAATTTTCCTGAGCACAGTCTACATTTCCTTTAGTCATTTTTGTTATCTGTGCATGTTTACTGTGTATAGTTTAATAGTTGTATTCTGTTGGAGACTTGGAACATATATATAGCACATCTTGACCATTTACACCCTCCTCCTCTCTCTCTTCCTCTTCCACTTCTCCAATATGTCTGCCCTTAGGTCTCCTACATCTGACAACTAATATTTGCTCTTCTTTCCTGCTACATTTATAGCATTGTGAACCTGACTTAAGGTTGACTTCTTTCCTTCGTATCTTAGGGAAGGGTAAACAGGATGTTCAGGGTCCCACTCCTAGACGGGACTTGTAGTGATCTGCCTGTTTATAGCCTCCCAAAAGCTGGGATTACAAATTTGCCACCACACCCAATCTCAATTGCCCTCTCAGTGTGCCCTGCGGGCGGGACCAGCACGGCAGGCCAGGAGATCAAATCCCAGCCCCTACGCCTGCTTGCAGGTGCTTTAATCCACTGAGCTATTTGGCCAGCCCCTCAAGGCTGAGCTATTTGGCCAGCCCCACATCTCTATGTGAGCTCTTTTCATCTTTTCTGACTGTTCAAGAAAGGCAAAGGACAAAGAAGACGCTGAAAGCTCCCGCTCAGAGAACAGAAATCACAACCAGTTCATGAGTTGACCTCTACCTCTGCAGAGAAATCTTGGAGTTCCTTGTTTGTAAAATTTTGCACACACACACACACACACACACACAAATTAAACTTCAGAAAAGGAGGTCATCCAGTGTACAGCTCAAACCTTTATTGCTAGCTGCCCAACTGTTACTCCTTTTAGTGTAGAAAAAGAAAATTCTTGTCGCAGTTATCTTCCGAAATCAAATGTTCATTTTTAAGCAGAAATTTCGAATGTCCAGATTCCGACAATTAGCCAGGTATTTTATTTTGAAACTGATTACGAGAGTGATGTTACATTTTCTTAAAGAAATATAGAATAAGAAATGCTACTAATAATTTGCCTCATTTTTAAGTTATTGAGCATTCAGTACACTTGTTAATCATTATGCTATTATTACCAGAAATATTCTAACAAACGTAGGACTGGAGAGCAAATGCAGGCCTTTAGTATTTGTTTTATGAAAGTTCTTTTGTCTTACTTATTTAAAGAATATAAATATAACAACTCCTATACAAGATGACTGTGCAGATAAAACCACAATTAAATGAATATGGGTTCAATATTAATTACTCAGTATCATTTATAAAGCAAGATACAGAATCATACTATTAGAATAAGTAATATGCTTACTGTAATATAGTCATATCAGTTTTGGATATATATATATATATATCTCCCCAGGTTGTATCATGTGATTAAGTGAAGACTCTTTGAGCATGAATTCTTAGATAACTATAAAAAATGAAGTCAAAGTGATGGTATGTGCTATGAAATTTTATATTTATTTATCAGAAAACTTGAACTATTTACAGTATATTTGCCTCTAACTTTCACAGTTGCACTCGATTTTCTTTTATTTTCCCTTGCAAAATGTACTAATTTAGGCAACTATGATTACTATTTGTCAAAAATTTAAGAAATGTTATTACAAATAATAAATAGAGCATATAGAGTTTATGAAAGAAGCCTTATATTTTTGTTTGATTTTTAAGACAAAAGTATAAAGACCTGAAAATTAATGCATTATTTAGTGGACAAAAAGGCATTCGAAAATTGGAAGTGAAGAATCAAATTTTATCTTGATAAAATTATCAATGAAATTAGTAATTATATATAAAATATACGGCTGCAAATTAATTGTAAGCAAAAGATAGTTCCATGTTTATATCTTCATCTAACAAAGGAAATATTATTGATAGTAAATGTTTTCTAATCTTACTTAATCTAGATAGAACTTTGGAACTATTCAAAGTTTTGTTCATACAAATGTAGAAATGTGGAACACTAATTTTATGTGTTTAAATTTGTTTTGTTAGCAAGCGAGAGTTCACTATTTTTCTTTCCTTTTCTTTTTCCATTCATGCCTTTGGTACCGGCTCTCGCGACGCAGCCGGCGCTCCTCGTGGTCCTCCGGTGTGAGGCGCTGGCGTGTGCCGCGTGCACAACAGCCCGGAGTCCTTCGCTCGCTCAGTGCGTGGCAGTGGGCAGGCGAGGCACGCGGGACCTGGTCCCTGCGCTTGCCGAAGCAGGCGCGTAGTCCGCTGAGCAATCTTGCCCACTTACTGTGTATTTAATGCTATACACCACTATATACTAAAATAACATAACTTATCAAATTATTTGGTAACTTTAGATGTGATATTAAATAACTTCATAGGATTCAATGATTTAGTTATTAAACTAAAAAATTGTACATACTACATATATATTTTTATATATGCAAATTGTATAACCTATACTATCATTTGTGTATATACTAATTATGCACATATATAATTGCAAATTATATAGTATTTAACTTTATAATATAATAACTTATATAATTTGATAAATATAGTATGAATTTGTAAAATGTTACCTATATAATTTATGTACAAATATTTAACTTGTTTTAGGGAATGAATTATGAATCTCTCTCTTTTTTTGTATTTTAGGGAAGGGGTCTACAGGGTGTTCAGGGTCTCACTTCTAGATCGGACTTGTAGTGATCCACTTGTTTACAGCTTCCCAAGAGCTGGGATTACAGGCGCGCACCACCAGGACCAGGCTCAATCGCCATCTCAGGGCGCCCCGGGGGCGGGGCCGGCACAACAGGCCAGGGGATTGAACTCACAGCCCCCCGAGCCTGCTTGCAGGTGCTTTAATCTACAGAGCTATTCGTGCAGCCCCTATGCATATACAAATGCACCTGTTTCTTAAAAGACATATGTGAACATTTGTATTGATAACACAGTGAAAAGTCGTGGTTCCAAGGTTCGTATATAATGTTTCATATGCCTAAATTGTATATTATGAATTATATTTTTTCAATTTTTACATGTGTAAGTCATTCTTATAATGTAACAAGTAAATTCAGGTGCAATTTAATGTATCAGAAAGAACGAGTAAATCTCATCAACTGAGCAATTGCACATTAGTGCAGACAAGTTCTAAGTAGGCTGTGAAATGCATTCAAAAGTGAATGTTGTGGTATAAAACGAATGCAATGCAAATACTGCAAGTTATTTCTGTAAAAACCTACTCAACTCAAAGCAAAAAAACCATAGCATTGAAAATGTAAACGAAAAACTGTCCAAGATCGCTCAGTGGACTAAAATACCTGCTTAAGCAAGCGCGGGGACTGAGGTCGGATCCCTGCGCCACATGGCACGCCAGCCCCACCCCCACGGTGGCTGAGCCAGCCACAAAAAACAAAACACATGAACAAACAAACAAAAAAAATGTGTCCAAGAATCATGACTGAACTGTTGTTCTTTTTTTGAACAGAATATCATTATTGAGGGAAAGGAAGCTCCTGCCCAAGAGAGGGACAGGAGGGGGGCCCGAGCAGTCGGTCCCCTACGCTGTCTTACGATGGCCTTTTGTCCATCGTGTCTGCTGCTCAGCCCACAGGAGTACGCTAGGGGACCCCACTCACCCTTATCTCGAGGCAGCAGCCCCCTGGAGATTTCCTGGGATGACGGAGGGAGAGACACTCACACCATGCACGCCAGGCTGCACTGCCTCACGTGGAGCCCGTGAACACACGAAACAAGGTTTACCTCAGTACGTGGGCGGAAATCTGCCTTTGGCACAAGTGCTAGAGGTTCTTTTTCCTACATTTTGCCATCTCATAACACTGGAACGTGTCGTGAGTCATTACATTTATTATTCTCTCCCTTATGCATCAGGCAACTCAGCTTAAATATGATCTCGTGTGTAAGTTGTCATCAGTACCACAGTGAACTAACATCTTCCTTTCTAGATTTACAAGCAGTATGCTACCACCACTGTCCGTGTTACTATAGATCATGCTGCCATTGTGTTTACGCGTGTTTTCCCAAACAAATAGCAAGCTCAGTCTTTCTTTTCTGAATATCACTTTGGCTTAGAACAACATGCTCTAATCCCCAACCCTTCAGTAGCTTTCCTTTTTTGGGGGGGGGTTGGGGGTGGGGGTGTTGAACCAGGGATTGAACTGAATTGAGCTGAACTCAGGCCCTTGCTCTTGCCAGGCAAGTGCTTATTCTACTGAGCTGTCTCCCCGACCTCCTTCATTAGGTTTCCATCACAAAATAGCTCACTTTTCTTGATATTTCTAGTAAAATGCTATTAAAACTAAGCCTAACCTGTGTACCTGCTCTGGGAAGACTGCCTCTACCAATTCAAGTCCTAACCAATTTCTTTTCCCACTCAGTACCTGTTGCATCTTAGCTTTGGCTTCACTCCCCCTGCTTCCCCCATGACTATAATGTTCACATCCATGAGGTGCTCTTGCAGGCAGTTTGAGAGTTACAGACACCCCACTAGCTTCATGTCTTTCCCTCCTTTGGTGGATAACACAAATCAAAATCTGCATGCCACACCATAGTAACATTTTAAAATTTGTAATACTTTTATGCAGAATATATAAATTATATTTATAAACTCTCGTTGATAACAAAGTACAGACAAGTCTGTTTGTAAAATCAATGGTTGAAAACTGAGTCTATAATATTCACCTGACACTTACTGAAGTGAAACAAATGGGTTTATTATTTTCTGTGAAAAAAATAAAAATGAACTCCACGGTATACTTCTGTGCTTTCTAAGGAAACCTAGCTGATTTGGCAGAAAACTTACAAATGCTACTATTGATAATAATTATAATGCAAGTAGAGAACACACACACACACACACACACACACACACACACACACACTAAGCCTAACAGATGGGTAAATTTCTACAAAACTTTCCCTCCATTTGTCATGTGTGAGGTAAATTTTAGTAAGTCCGGTTAAGTTCCATCAAGTCTAAGACATTACTACAGAAAATAAAAAGCAACATCCTGAACAATATTATATTCTGGATAAAGATTTTCGATCTTTTTCGAAGTGTTTCTGCTCTGAATCATATCATCCAATTAAAACTAATAGGCAAATTTCCCTTTCTTTACATTCTAATGAAGGAAGTGTGGAAAAAATGTAACCACACTTCATTATTGGAGCTTATTAGAGCCCATGCGATCTCATATAACCCTGTCAGAACAGAATCAGTTCCAACGAGCACCATATACAATAAATTGTACAGTGGTACAGCACCTTTCTTCCAATAACGAGCTTTTCAGGTTAAAGGTATGTTTTGTTCTCTACAAATGCAGTGTACAATAATTTCTAACTTGTCAACCTGTTTTGTTTTGTGGCAGTTTTGCTTTTTGAAAATGGCATTCAGAGTGGATTTTCAAAGCAAAATTAGGTCTAAAGAGCCCACAGAAGCCCAAGTTGCTTGTTTCTCTCCAAAGACTAGCATTGGAATAGGGAGAAAAACTGCTCCCACGTAGTCTGGAATCCTTATGCTTAACTCCTTCCTGCTGCATGCCACTAACCTCATTCCACCCTAGCATGGTAACAAGGTGATCAGCACAACCCAAGAGTTATTAGAGGAGATACACATTGGTTAGAACTCTATGGCTCAATGAAAGTATTAAGTGTTTTCTTTTGTTTCGTTAGAAGGCATCCACATTTCTTTACCTTAAAAAAATAGAAATTCCTTAATCTTTTACTGCTAATTCCATTGCCTCTGGAAACAGTAATAAGAAAGTTGACTGTATGTGCTTTTATCCGAACAAGAGAAGAAAGATATTTATTTGCTCCCAATATGTCAAGCTACATGGAGCAGCCTATTTGGATTAGAGCATAAAAGCTGGTAACAGCACAGCTTCTCACCTAAACGACACCTACCAGGCTCACAGGGCCTCAGCATACCACTGCA
>NW_004524642.1:5867632-5878611 GCF_000260255.1 Octodon degus
AGGGGCGGGGCCAGAGAGGTGCGAACCCTTAAACCCGCAGCCTGTGCTGTCTCAGAGATGCGCAGAGGGTCATCCTGGACACGGCAGCGCCCCAGCCTCTTCTTCAGTGTCTTGAAACCTTCAGTAATTGTGAGCTAAATAAGCCATTCCTTCCCTCATTTTGAGTGTCCAGCAATGAGAACAGAGTCCCTAAGACAATAACTAACCTGATACACCTCTGTGGCGAGTGAAATGAGTATCAGAAGATATAGCCAAGACAATTTATCAGTTAGAAGGGTTACATTTTATCAATCTTTCCATATACATTATATTTTAAAGACAAATAATCTGAAAAGATTGCCAATCTTTGTCACTATTTCTTAAAATAGAATTAATGTATTAAATAATAGGTTTTAAGTTTAAGAAGAGCTGGATCCTCTTAAGTTTACAAATTTCACTAAACTGAATTTAAAGTGTTGAACAAAACTAATTTCCGTGAAGTCTAACTTTCATATACATTTTTGTTAGTTGGCTAGTGTTAAATGGAAATGAAATGTATTAAGATATATTTTTTTATTATTTTTGGTGTTTCAATTACTATTTTAATTAAATAGAACTCAAGCAATCCTAATACTCATAAAAACACATTCCTAGCCCACACTCTAAAAAGAATCACATTTAAAGATACATGGGTAAGTGATCACTTCACTTTTAGCTCCTGCGGGAAGTGAGCACAGTGCCAGGAGGTCGTGGTGTCTGCCCCTTCTCACAGAGCAGCTGTGGAGTGGCGCGTCCTGCTTTACTTTCCGGGATCCCCGAAGTAGGGCAAGAATCTCACTCCCTTAAATGATGGAAACGCTCATCCAAAGCATCCTGTCACTCAGTTCCTTCCCTCCTTTGAGGCTTCATGATGAGCAACATAGTTCTCCCACGCTGAGCCTATTAAAAACTAAAATAATTCTCTAAAAAACTCTTTTGTTTTGTTTTATTTTGTTTTCTTCAGGGATAGGGTAAGGGAGATGGAAGCTGCTGCCACTCCTATGTGGGCATTCCAAAAGAAGTCATCTGATTTAGAGAACATATATTTTTAAAGCAGATTTGACTAACAGTATCTTATGTATGGTTATATTAAAATTACTCTGTATCTCTACTAATGGGAAAGATGAGGGACATACAGTCAAGAAAATGAAAGGGAAGAAAAAATGGTTATGAAATGTGTATAGTGATAAAAGGAAGTTAGCCTTAGATTAACTGCAAGAGTAGGTTACAAGATTGATCCGTGGTAATTACTAATGGCTTTAATATGCCACCGAGGAAACTGAGAGAACAGAGTGAGCCAACTACTGCTTCCAACACTTAATTCCAAGTATTTTCTGTAAGAATTTATGAGATATTCTGTCACCGCAAACTCCTTGGGAAATAAGAAAAATTTGTGATTCTGTTTAGTGGAATAAATTTGATCTTTTAACAGAGATCTTTTTCGGGGAGGAGTTTGATTTCTTACTGGAAAAGAAAAACCCTCCAAATTTAAAATTTATACTTTGCTAAAAGACTTTAAATTATTCTCTGCAAATCACCTTCCCAAAAATTATAAAGCACCTAAATGGATACAATAAAAGGTACACAGCCGAAGTATCTCATACGACTAACATATTTTATTAGATAACCAAATATTAACTGTAGTCTTCTCAAAGCTTCTTTTGTTCATGTGCTGGTCTACTTTCATCATATACTTGATTCAGTTCTCTTCTTGACAGGTCACAGTATCATAATAAATAATTTATAAGAGATTGCTTTGGGTGGGCCAGATAGCTAATATTTTAATAAATGATTAGTCAAGAAGGAGAATGTGAAAATGTTTCAAATAGTATTCTTATAAATTTACTTATCTATAATTTAAGTAAGTTAACAATCTGTACTTGTAATTACTTTTTGTGCATCAGTATTAAAGGGTAGATCCATCTGTTTTTTTAAAAAAATATCCTATTAAATGCTAAGAATAAAATTAAGCTGAATAAACACCTATTCCAGTTGAAGGCATTTAATATCTCTTCTTAACACAGTTTTCTAATGTTCAGAACTCTCATGAGGGTGAAATTTTAATTTAAAAATGGTTATTCTTTAAATGAAGCCAAATTTAGAAAGTAGTGAAAATGACTGATAACCTTTGCAGATTAATTTAAAATATGGTCCTTAAAGCAAAATGAACATTAAACCAAAGTAAACAGCACCACTTGCAGTTTCATATTCTTTGGGCTCTAAATCCCAGAATATTACATTTAAGCAGGGAGCCTTTAAAACATCTTTTCTATTGCACCACAGCGAGACATGACAGAAAATATAAACTTTTATTTTCATCAAAGTAAAGTTTAGGTATAGTTAGGCCTATGTACTTGCTTATTCAGAATAGGACCTAAAGATACCTGATGAAGCATTTCTTATATAATATTAGGAAAGTACTATAGTTTTATAATGCTACATATGTACATGGGCTACACAGTTATCAACTGCTTAGTGTAAGGGAAATATCCTAGGAAAGATACACTTAGACAAATTCATTATTTTGCGAATACTATATGGATTATTCTTTCAGGGCCAGGGAGATAGCTCGGTAGAATAAGCGCCTGCCTAGCAAGCTCAGGGTCCTGAGTTCAATCCCCAGTACCATAAACAAACAAACAAATAAATAAATAAATAAATAAAATAAAAACAGAATATACCTTCAGAAATCTACATGACAGCTCAATTATTTGACCTAGTCTCTGGTTAAAGTAAGACTTCTGCGGTGGCTGCCGATGGCGGCACATCATGGCATGCCATTTTACAGTCATTTTTTTAAATGAGCAGAAAGATTACACTCTAAAATAATAACCATGTAGTGAAGTTAATATGCAAACAAGCAACACAGTCATCATCATTATGATGAAGTCCATTGTTTTATGGGCCATATTCTTATCCCACCAGAGAACTGTGCATTTGTTTACGTCAACAGCACAGCATACAAATGGAGAATTCCCATGCCATGGTGTTCTGACGCTTCTGGTGCCTTCAGCGGCAGCCATTGTCCAGCCCGATTGTAATACCATGAGAGCACTGTTCAACCTGCAGGCCTTCAGTGACCAAAATGACACTCCATATATATGTAAATAAACAGCTATTAATCCAGTAATAATAATCCCCTGTAGAAAATTAAAATCAAGTGATATGGGATTGGGAGATACTTTTGATAGTAGTAGACAAGAAGGACCTCTCTAAGGAGACGTTTAATCTGAGACCTGAATGCCAAGAGTCAGCCTTGCCAAGTCATCCCTCACAGCTTTCTTCCTCACTCCCTGCATGAGCATTCAAGCACAAGCCCCTAAGGAATGTACTTGACATCTTCGAAGAGTTGAAAAAGAATCAAGGAGACAGACATGAGTGTGTACAGAGCGCTACGAGACACACATATGTTGGAAACCAGAAATCATATTAAATTGAGTTTATAGAATAACGAGGATTTGAATTTCAGATTAAATGTGATGGAATTTCTTTAGGTAGATTAAAGGGGGAAAATGTGTGAAGGCTTAATCGCTGAAAAGGTTTATGTCTTTCGGTTGTGTGGGAAGCAGACCAAGGCAAGGAAATGGGGAAACAGAGGCTCTTAGAAGATGGTCCAGAGTCTAAGCCACAGAGACAATGAGAGGAATAGGCATAGAGCAGCAAGATCTGGACGCACACAGACAGCGCTGGCTGGTGAGAGAAACGAGGATCAAGGGTAGCGCTGAGATTCTAAAACAAGTACATGAAACACTATGATGTTGGTAAAAACTGCACTATAACAAGCTGTAAAACAGATTTATTTAAATTCTATATTATCTGTTTAGACATCCTATTTTTTTCTGAAAACTATTTCCTATGTTTTCATTCATGAACCATCACATATTGCTTAAATTCTTGAACAAATGAGTCAGTTAGTGTGTCTGTACACAAGTGATATAGTCTGCAGTTTTGCGAAGACACAGCCAGGGTGTGTTCCCACATACACAGATCTACGAGGCCACAGTGGCGTAGAGCGGATCCTTCCATTGACTGAACTGTAATGATACAACTAAAAGGAGACTATATAAAAAGTGTAAGAAAAGATGGTGTTGTATGATGAAATTTTTGAATGATGTACTGTTTCCTCCCCCAGGAAGGAACAAAGATTTTTCCTAGCCATATTTGAGTGAGAAGTCCAAGCAGACCTGCAGGGACATTTACTTCAAAGTGGTATATCCCCATGAAATTTTTACAGTGAAAGCTGAAACCTTAATTTATCCGCTTCATACTCATCTCAAAACGAAGACATGGAATCCAGCTCCGACACCGCATCGAGTATGCCCACACATACATCCTTTTAAATATGTTATAAAGCGAACAGTATTCTTGCCACCACTATTTTATTCCACCCCTCTTCTCTCTGCAGAGTTCAACAGCATATTCATCCTGTCAGAGGTACGCCTTCCCCACGGGCATCAGAGCTTTCCCTGGGTATTCATGTCCAGAAATGATATGTTTTATCTCAGAGATTAAAGAAAGTGCTGTTTTAAGAATCATCCAGCTAGTTACTGCCTGGAAACTCTCAACCAGAGATGAGAGCAGCTACCATAGAGCTCTTCCACTAGCACACTGTTTGTGGCTCCATATGGATGTCTTTTCTATCCCTTTCTTCCTGTATCATATATTTTCCATCTATGCTTCTAAAGAAAGCTGCTCCAAAGGAAAAATGCTCATTATGAATACACAGAATTAATTTACCAACTGGTAGGGCTGTTTCTAAGTGAGGGAACAGATTTTAGTTGAATCCCTTTTTAATGTTTGCTAGGTTGTACATCTGTCCACTATCTATGCTTGTGTTCCTACTCTACACCCACCGATACAAGGGCAAATAGTCAGTCCTTTTATTCCACCATGATCTGAAGGATCACTTTGCCTAATAGTATAACTGAACAACAACAACACACACACAAAAAAAAAACTTATGTAGCTTCCCAATGCTTCCAAATTTTTTGTTTCTGGATAATTACCCTAGTAAATTCCTGTTATAAAAAGCTGCCTACTTATAGTTTAGCTATACATTTTCTATGAAGCACAGAAATAGTTTTTCTTTTATCATAATGAGTGCTCATTAGCTTCCAAAATATTGGTAATCACAATACAAATATGTGAAATATATGTCCTTGTAATAAAGTTGGCTCTATAGTCATCATGGTTGCTTAGTTATATCATGATATAAGTTTAAAAGCAAATTGAAAATATCATTTAAAGATATTCTTAAACTGTTTTAAAATTATGATACTATTCATGCATATATGAATTATTTTGATAAATTGAAGGTAAAGTACTAATGACCCTAAAGTAATTGTATTTATTTTGTGTATACAGGCTAAGTACTTAGACGAGACAACAGATGGATTAGAAATGTTCATTAAAGTTAAAAAGGCTATGCTCCATGACTCAGCTGGCCTCTCTGTCATGGGAAGCGAGTTAGCTGCAGTGAAGAATCGGCACCGAGGGGGGAAAGAGAACATGTGTTTTAGCCCGAGTCTGAACGAGACACGAGTGGATCTGAGCAGTGAAGCTCGGAAGCTTGGCTTGCAGCAACAGTCAGTCTGTGTATCCGCATGGATTGATTTTTGTACCTCAGTATTTTTTGACATTTACTATTAATAAAATCTGAGTGAATGATATGAGAGTCCTCTTGTCTTTAAAGCTCAAAGGGCACAGTTAATAGTTTAATACTATTCGTGAGACCAAACACACATAGATGAATCTAGTAATCATATTCTGTTGCTGTTGAAATGTTTTAACGTCTATAAATCATTACTTTTACAATTGTTCTTGTCAAGTAACACCAAAATATTATTGAGGGAATATTTGTGGCAGCAAATTGAATGCAACTCTTCAGGAAGAGCTGGAGTTGCAATGTCCTTTCTATAAAGACGTTAGTAATATTATAACGTTAGTTAGATTCACTGTGTATCTACATACTTCGTATTGGGGTGCATACATTCACTTGTGCCATTTGTCATTTATTTGTGAAGAAACTGAAGCTCTATCACAGTTTTTTGAAATTTTAAACAGACAACGCTTACAAACTGATCATCTACATGGTTGTGTGACTGAAACAGCTTCTTCTATTTTGTGTTATAATTATTTGAGTCCGTAATTTCTATTGCATATTAAACTATAGTCTTCTTGAAATCCATTCCCTTGCCTCATAGGGTCTGAATTCAAGATAAAGACTAAATATCTATTTGTCTAATCAATGAATTGTTCTCTTGATCAAATATCCCATGGGAACAAAACATTGCAAGGCAATTAAATAATGGACCAATCTAAACATATATGACATAATAACAGTGATAGCTAGAAACTTCAATATTTTTATAGATATGCAAAGTACAAGAAATGACTATTTTATATGAATTAAGTAGTATAAATATGGCTACTAAGTTAATAGTTTAATTTTCCTTTCATGAGATTATTCATGTAAGTGTCCATTTCTAGCAAACCCTGCACAAGGTAAATATTACATAGCTAAAATTGTTGACCTTACAGTTGTTTATACGCTGTCTTTTATTACTTCTTTCATTGATGGTGAATTTTAGACTAGCAGTTTTATTCCACCATTGGTGGTTCTGATGCTAAGATATCAAAGGAGTATTTAGGAAGGGGAAAATTCCTACATGGTAAATAATGAAAAGAATCAGCGCTAATAAAAAGTAAATGTGGCAATATTTAAATCATGCATTTCTACTCCCACCCAGAGAATACAATGTCACCCCAAGGAGGACATCCGGATGACAGATGACTTCACATGGAGTCCTCAGACTTCTGCTCAGTGGAGCCCCAGTGGAACCTGGGCAACTGTAGTGGACCAGCCATGCGTCTCAGGTCATGACAACCCCTCTATGCTCCTGCTATATTAAATGATCACTGCTAATGTAAAATCAACATTGGGGTAAAAGATGAAAGGGTAAAGTTCTCCCAAATGATCACTTCTCACTCCAATCCAAAACGCTTACAGCATTCATTATAGATTGAAATGCCACTCAGATTCCATCACTTAGTGTGGCTTTGGAACAGTCGAACCATTAACAGAAGAGAGTAGCTTTTATATTTATACAACCAGTGACTAATGAATTATGCTCAGTGTGCAAAGGGGAACAAGAACTTGAGTTGGTAATGAACCCAATTGGAGCCCTTTTTAAACACAGTGCAATATGGTTTCCCTGTTTCACCGAGCCTCTCATTACGGTGTCAATAATCCTAGGTAAACTACTGTTGGACTTCACAGCATTTATCTAGCAGCATGAATAGCATTAATCTATGGGGTGCTTTTGATGAATTGCAGTCCAGAAAGCAAAGCCAAAAATGACTTCTTACAAAGTGCTTAGAGAAGTGTTTATTAGAAATACGTCAACTGCCAGCTACCGAAGGGTAGCTTGGCTACTTAGGGGGCCGTGCTGTGGACTAGCTTGCCAGCACTGGGATAGGATATGAAGTTCTCACTGGACTTACTTTAAAAAGAAACAAGTAACATACTTTTCCTTTGAGCCTATTATTTCTTCCGGAAATTTCTTTCTAACTTTCTGTATTTTTATATTGTATTGCTTTCAGTGTAACGTGACATGCTATGCTCCATACTCCTAGGGCTGGCGAGATAGCTCAGTGGCATAATTGCCTGCCTGGCAGATGCGAGGTCCCAAGTTTGATCCCTGATAACACACACACACACACACACACACACACACACACACACACACATCATATCCCTAGATTATCAGAGACTATGAGGTGAAAACAAAAAACAAACAAACAAAAAAACTCTTACAAACTTTAGAGTGAATCCATCAGGCTTATGCGCCCACAGCTTCTAAATACCCAGGAGACCTAAAACAGAGGTTGCCCTTGGCTCCAGCAGGAAGAATTGCTTGCCATCTTCCCCCACCTAGTGGTTATTACATTCTCTGTGGCAGGAAGGACGGCAGGGATCGTCTGCACAGACTTACTAGAATAATTCCATTTTGTCATTCTAATTCTATTAGGTTAATCCTTTCCAAAGCTGATCTTTGTACCATTCTAAAATTAAGCTCGGCTCTACTGTTTTCCAGAGGTTTATATGCGGAGAGCAAGATTCCCTGATTGTCCTTATTTGCCAACTATAGAAACACTCTCTGAAAACTGTAAGGATTTTGCAAGCGTGATATAAACATCAGAATATTAGACATTTACTTCGTACCTTTTCTCCACTATTTGGCTACATCATAGCAAGATAAAGACTTTCAAAATATGTTATATTAATTTCTTCTGAAATTAAATATCTTTGTGAAGATTTAGGATTGGCTATCTAAATTTTTTTTTAGAAAAGTATCAAACTGATCCGTGACTCTGACAGTATTCTATTAGATTTGTGGAAAGATAGCAAAGAATGGAGTTTTTATGATTGCTGGGATGCAGTGAATTTATCGTAGCACTTTGTTTCGTACACTACTGCTTATATGATTGGAATAATACATAGAATAAAATAATACCCAAAAGGAAAGTTTCTTCTGTGAAACACGTGAAGGAATTGTTAGTCTCTCACAAGTTACCTTGTCGATTCATAACGTAACCTCACATAAAAGGCGAGAAAACCCGCATTTGAAAATCTTGTCTAATTTTATTTATCGCAGAATTTATCAGTCTCATAAGACTGAGCTTCATCTAGCAGGACGTTAAAGCTGTATTATGACTAACTCCTGGGAGGTCTAAAGGTTGACAGAAATGGTCGTTCCTTTCACTCATGGATATTGATAATTCTCATTTTGTTATAGGTAAACAGATTGTGAAATAAATGCTATCAAGAAGAGTATCTACAGAAATTCAAAATCATTATTTATAAAAAATTAATTATTGATATTCTATACATAGCTCTGTCTTTGCTGTTTTCAGTGACAAGCTACGTTTCTTGTAGCTAGTTATAGCATGAAGTATATTTTTATAATACAATTGAAATTATCTTAAAAGTAATAGTTTTTATGATTTAAGGTTATAATTAAAATATTTATTAATAAAATCTGAAGGCAATGATTAATACAATTAACCTACCACCACTAAAAATGAAATAAAAATATTTCTGAGAAGTTTTCAAAAAATATTTGTATAATAAATGTGATTTTATTTAATTACTGGGTCTTGGAACACTAAATAAAAAATTGGGAGATATATTTATGAGAAGTACTTCCTTTTTTTCCTTTTTATTTTTTTAGTACCAAGGATAAAACTCAGGACCTTGTGTTCAGTAGGCAGGTGCATATGCCGCTGAACTATCTCTCTGGCCCTATCAAAACAACTTCTTAAAAGCAATTTTTAAAACCTTTTAATTTTGCTTACTGTTATAAGGATTTTGACAAATTTCGACCACCTTTCTGGTCATTGTTTCTTTCACGTCCACGGCTTTCCAAAAAGCACTCACCGTGCACAATGAGCACGTACTCTGCGCTGCTTTGGCCAATGGTGTTGGTAGCTTCGCATCGATAGGTGCCGTTGTCCGTCTTGTTCAGGAAAAGAATGTTCAATTCTCTACCGCTCACAACCATTCGATCAGGGTCTGGTAATTCTCCACCGTCTTTTGTCCACAAGACAGGTTCTGGCCTAAGGGATGCAAGCATACATTTAGATAGGAAAAAGTAAATATTACACATTTTATGAATCAAATGAATCAGGCCACTTAGACACGTGTATCAAGCATTTATGCATAACGGTATGCTGACTGTTATAGGTCACAAAAGGACCACTCTCCACTCACTCAAAGGACTTAGAAGTATGGCAAATACAATATAACCTTTTAAAAAATTTATCAGTACATATTTACGGTATGTGATGACACATATGCATCTTCATTCTTCTTGGTTCCCTCCCCTTTCACCTCTCTCCCCACCCACCATCTAGAGTAGACACCACTAGCACTAAGGAACTCCTTGCGGCAGTCACTGCAGATACCCCGCTGACCCAGAGTCCTTCTGCTAATGGCTCCCACTTACACGGAAGGGCTTGAGATGGACTAGTATACCAAGTCTACTGTAGAGCTAACAGAAATTTCATCTTTATTTTTGGGGCTATCGTGCCACACAGCTTTTCCTTAAACTACTTGACCTTTTTATTTCTCTCACTTTCTCATTCTCTGGTAGAATACTTTTGAATTTTTATTTTAATAAAATAGAAGCACACACTGCATAACAGAGTTATAGTCAGCGAAGGATCACACACACCGCAGGGACCTCATACAATAATATTTCCTAGCAATGGCATGAGTACCTTTAAATGGACATGAACACTATGATGTACATAAAACAAAGATGCTGCCTGAAGTGCCTATTTCCAAAACTCTCTTCATGGCTAAGTTAGCCAAGGTTATACTTGAGCAAAGCAGTCCACTTTCTTGGCTGCTTTTAGGGTAGAAAGGACAAGATAACTGTATGTTCTCATCTCCAAAGTTTTAGCTTTTAATAATCATAAATAATATCATTAAGAATGGTTACCTCCTAGACCATGTTTTAATATGTGCTTATGATTGTAGCTTTGCATATATTTCTATAATTCCATAAAAGCATTTCCAAGAATGCTGTAACATGCTTCCTCACTGCAGTGGAAGACAGAAGATTAGAGATGTCCTCAAACCCTGGGCTGACTCCACAGCCCTTAGTTCAACCACTGCCTGTTGTTTTTCAACATGATGACTTTTTTTATTTCGATGCAAATATTTTCTACTTTAAACTTAGTTTTTTAGGGCAGGCCAAATATCTCAGCAGATTAAAGTGCATGCAAGAAGGTGCAGTGGCTGGGGGCTCAATCTCCAGACCTGCTGTGCTGGCCCTGCCCCTGGGGCACGGTGAGAGGGCAATTGAGCCTGGGTGTGGTGGCACACACCTGTAATCCCAGCTCTTGGGAGGTTGTAAACAGGTGGATTACTACGAGTCCAATCCAGTTGTTAGACC
>NW_004524642.1:5878727-5879923 GCF_000260255.1 Octodon degus
TTTTTTAGATTGTTCAAAAAACTTTCTAAAAAGTTTTGCATAACTTTGTAAAAATGTTGAATTTGTTTTCTGTTACTGTGTATGAGAGTAGGACATAACTGATGTCTGTGGGGAGTGTATTTATGAGAAAAATGTATTTTTTTCTGGAAAAATGGTAAAAGGAACAAAACTTGTAACTTAAATACAGAACCACTGATAAAATGTTCAGATAAGCAGTTTAGAGATATGCTAAAGGAATTGCTAATCAAGTGTTTAGATATTAGAAAAGGTGGAGAGTACAGCATGATATAATCAACACATGCGCTCTTCCTGCCACTCTTTCCTGACGTAGGGCTCCCGATCCCTTTTTGATAGGACTAATCGGATAATATTCTGTTCAAATGTTTGGCATTTATCTCAGTTCTTACACTGCACCTGAGCCTCCCAGAATTTCCTGCATTATGGGAATATTTTCGCTCCCTGGAGGTGCATCTACAAGATACTCCACTGAGACACACGCGTGTGTAACTGCACTTTCACAACAGAGCCTCTCAGAATCGGAGAGGGCCCAAAGGTTGGGATCAATACTGTTGTCCACTGGTGTAATTCGTAAGGGCTGTACAGTGACACTTTCCTAAAATCCTGAAAGCACAGGGCTCAACATGGTTTCATGTTGCTCATCAGTTGGACCTTCAGGATGTCAGGCTTCTGGGACAAGACATGCCACTCCATCCTTTCTTAGGTACTTTGCCTTCTTCAGTTCATGTCATTTTTGTCCCCTGTAATATCCTATTTAACAAATAGATAGCTATAATTATAGGGATTCCTGGTGTTCTATGAGGTATCTGGCAAATTATCCAAACCTAAGAAGGAAGTCTTGGAAACCTGGTAGAGGAGAAGTGTAGTTTACTATCTATTGCTAAAAACTGGCCACTAAAGTAGAGTCCTTGGGGCTGGACCCTGGGAATCCTGACATGAGCTCAGGATAGCTAGTGTCAGGGCTTACTTAGATAATACTTCAGTAGTTTCTGTAATCAAACCCATATATACAAGACCTTACATATTTAATACAGCATGTTACCCCTGTACAAATGGAAAAATGTGTTTAATAATTCTAGACCAATATGGCTGTTAATTTCTGTACAATGTCAATTCAACATAGTAAACTTTTTACAAAATTGATAGGACAGTTGGTTTCCAAAAACTTCAAATATATA
>NW_004524642.1:5880253-5890078 GCF_000260255.1 Octodon degus
CTACACTCCTGGTTTTAACTCGACCCAGCAACCTCTCTCAATTCCTCATTCCCATCCCCTATCTCCTTGCACGTGCTCCTACCCCCTCCATCTCCCATTCCCCACCCGCTTGGGAAGACCCATCCCCCTATGTCCCATGCTCTTTATTCTTGCTCTTTGCTTATAATGTGGACTTTTCATTCAAGAGAAACCATGCAATACTTGAGCTTGCTTCTCCAGTCCACTCCACTCAACATTATACTCTCAACATGAATGGTCCTTCTCGAAAGGCCCAAGCCCACCAGGCATTACTGATGGTGAAGCAAGACTCAGTGCCAACAGCGCAATCTCTGCAGCCATTCATCCACAGACGCTCACATAGGCTGCGTACAAGACCTACCTATCCCAAATTTTGCTGCTATAAACATGGGGACGCATGCACAAGTTGGTGTAGTATATTGGTGTAAAATACCAAAAATATTTTTTCTATCTTTACAGGGAGAAAAGGTAAAGAAGGAAAGAAGGGAATATTAGAACTGTGTCCATAAAATTTCTTTAAAAAGTGATATAATTAAAAATGAAAAATAGATATATTGAAATATTTGAAAAATATTATTTGTATCCTTTCAATTATATTAATTCATTCTTATAGTATGTTTGACAAAAGCCAAACCATTAATATTTCATAACTTGCTTCATATAACCTGATGTTGATTTCCATTTGAATGTACTAATTAATTCATATTTTAAAGTAGCTTGGATAAACTTTTACCATGTATATATTTAGCATCTCTTGAAGTGGCAAAGCAGGTAAAACTGTTTTGTAGCATAAAAGAAGTAGAGGAGTTTTGTCATTTCTAAATATAAGATCAATAACAAAATAGAAATGATGTTATATATGAGCTGAGTCCCAGAACACTCGTCTTTATAATTGTGCTCCAACAGTGTAGTTCTGCTAAGATGCAACCTTTTCTTGAAGTCGGAATTGGTAAGTGTACAGAAATGTAATGATAGACATATGCCTACATATCCTCATACACAGAAAACTAGTAACCCAAATCCAAACTCTTATGATTTCTCTCTGCTTGAGTTCAGAAGATCTCATTAGCAATTAAAGCACAATGCTCTGTGCTTCAGATATGTAGTTTAATTTAGACGTGTATTTTTTAATTGTATAGGAAAATAAAGGGCTAAGTAAACTATGAAGTCTGTTTCTAAAACTTTTTTTCTAAAACAAAAACAAAGAAATGGAAGGCAAATTCTGCCTGAGGGAGAAGGATGCACAAGAGGAAGCCCTGGTGTAGTTCTGCGCAGAGGAGGACCTGCACTTCCCAAGGCCTTGGGTCTAGATTCAAGGGTGATAATTCTTCAGGCAGCATGAGAGTTAGCACCTTCGGAGGCAGTGTCAGTGAAAGGGACGGTAGAGCTGACACATAGGTTGTGGAGAGGCTCTACCTACTCCCAGCTAGTACTAAATTTGCTCACGTTTTCCCACATCCCCATGCAGATATTAGATGGTCTATCATGTCTTCATACAGTTTCTGTTTTATCTGAATAAAGAAGGGCACCAGGCTTTTCCTAATTGAAACCCCAAAATGATCAAATTTTTCCTCCAAATAAATAACAATCTTCCATGCTGTTCAGCCAAAAAAGATCATTTTAAGAGTGGTTGAGTCTACAGCTTTTAGCTGATAAGGCTGATGAAGAATAGAAACCAGACAAGAAAAGTACAAGGGAGTAAAAGTACAGTGAAAGCAGCATCTGATATTAAATGACCGACAGTTCTACAATGACAAGGTCACTGTGGGCTACACAGAAAGACACCCCTTAAAGTCCCAAATAATTAGGAGTTGGAAATCTGTATGACATACAACTTGATTGTTTTGTGTTTTTCTATCACAGGTAAGAAAACATTTCAATTCTCTATGTCCCTAAAGACATTCTTCAAAAGTTACTTTCTAGAGCAATGGAAAACAAAGAAACAAAAGGAAATAGAGAAAGCAATAAGCTCATACATTATTCTCATATATATTCATTTTATGTACTTTGGTACAGGCTCTCACTACACAGGTTAGACTTGTGGTGATCTCCTTGTTTTCAGCCTCCCCAGCGCTGGGATTACTGGGGTGCACCACTTCACCCAGTCACAGCTGATGGCTGTGCATGCCCAGGGGCGGGGCTGGTGCTGCATGTGGGACCAGAGATCAAACCCTGGTCCCTGCCCTTGCCAAAACAGGCACGTAGTTTGCTGAGCTATCTTGCCAGCCCTATACTCATATATTGTAAGACCATGGAAAAGTAGTTTTCAATCTTTACAGATATTTAAAAATATTTAAATCAATGTTTTTATTTATAGCAAGTAGATTTTTCAATAACACTCAAAACTTATTGATAAATTCATATCTGAAGGAAATAGCAGAAGTCTTTTAGATTGCCAGCATTTTCAATATTTTACTTCAGATTAGTAATCAAATCTAATTGCTAATTTGGAACTAAACTGTTGGTCTTTTGCATATGTCTTCTGTGAGGTTATTCCATAGTAACAGTTCCTCCAATCTTTCCACCTGTCCAGAACTCATTCACACAAAAGGAACAGATGAGAATGGAATCTTTCCTTTCAAAACTTGAATGCTCTATTTTTAGGCTCATGTTGAGGAACAGAAATAGAGTACACGTCAAATTTCAGTTATGGAATATCAGTCTTATAATTCTTGTCTCCTGAGCAAAGAATCATCCTGCTCTTTTTTGTATATAAACAGACACATACTGTTATGGGAACTTGGGGACACTCTCCACTCCTTTTCTTTTCCAAAGTAGTATCATCCCCACTGAGTTCTGTAATTTTCCCTCCTGTGCACAGGACATTTTGTGTTCTAAGATGAAAATTAGCCTTATAAAAATTAAGTTTACTTTTCCCAATGAAAAAGTAAAGTAAGCCATTGATATAATAGCTCTGGTAAAATATTGTTCTGTCTCAAAAGGAAGAGAAAGAAATTTACAAATACTAACTTTTTTACTCAAGGAAAAACAGGATTTACACTTAGTAACTTTCTCTTTTATGCATCATGTAACCATGTGCAGGATCTCTTTTGTTTTCCTTCAGTGTGGAAATTCCACAAGTAGACAACATATGATTGAAATTCTATTTGCTTTTTATTATTTTATTAATTATATTGAGAAATAGCAATGAGACAGTTTCAAAATAGGTTAGTAGGACAGTTACAATAATTAATTCATTGCATATTGCTTTATCTTGGTCTTAACAATCCAGCAGAAAAGTATAAACACAAGGTATAAAAAGGAAAGTCATATTAATACGCTGAGCTGTAAAAGGCTGAAGTCAACAACTTCTGGCATTGCCAGTCCTGCAGATAACCTACTACTATTACAGACTACTGGACTAGATTGGATTATTTTTGCTGAATTCCTGCACCTACAATATTTGAATGGAAATGGAATCTCCATCACTGACAAAACTAAACATAGGGGACAGGGAGATGGTTCAATCCCGGGTTCTGCCAAAAAAGATTAAATAAATAAATAAATGAAATAAAAATAAAGATTAAATAAATAAATGAATAAAAAACTAAACATAAAAAGTGGCTATACATAAAGGACCATTATGATTGAAATTTTAACTGTGAGAAAGATTTTTAAGATGTAATTGCTCTATTGTGCATGATATTTTTCCTGGAAAGTAAAAAAAGTTATCACTTTCATAAATATGATAATCTCTTTCATTCTTTAAGCAAACCATTATGATAAATATTAGGACCTTACAACAGGCTTTAAGAAAGATAGAATTCTTGATTATTATCCTCAGGTATGGATGCAAGTAAGGTGGGAAGACTCAACTAAAGACGATTCAGAGTCCAGGTTAGTATATTCACATTCTAAAGCCCACAGTGTTGAGTAGGAATTTAAATATGCCAACAAAAGATATTGGGCTAGGAGGTGAAATAGGCTTTGGTTAAAGCTTTCAAGTTAAGCAAGGGTTTAAAAAAAAGCTTGATATAATAACGGAGCTGTGAAGAAGATAAAAGTTAAATACATGTTGCTACAAAAGGACAGAAACAAAAGTGCTCATGACTAGCTTATTTTAAGGTGAAGTCTGTAGGGCAAAAAGTTGAACCCCAAACTGTTTTAGTGCACTATAAGCAGAAAGCTGATGGTATCATGGATATTGAAAGAAGTACAAAATGTGGTAGGGGTATTCTGATCACAAACAGGACTTTAAAAAAAGCAACAAAATAATAGTCTGGGGCACAAAAGTGAAAACCCATCCTGTTAAGTAAGAAACTCAGGGCTCAGAATGATAGCTGAAAATTTTAAGCTTTCTTCCTAATTAAATTATTTTATGCTTTTGATAAGTGAGCTGCCCTGCCAAGTGTTTCCTTTAAACATATTAATGTACAATCTCTGAAAAAATCTCATAAAAAGATCATTTACAGTGTTTGAAGAGAGAATTCAAATTAGAATATTTTCCAACTTATACAAAGTTTGGCAAACAATAAAAATAAAGTTCAAAATTGACAATAAAAGCTTTGGGAAAGTAAATAAAAATTTGAAGACAGCATTGAACTGCAAAAAAGGTAAATTTTTCTTTACAGCATCTAGTCTGTAAAATAAGTTGAGCTGGGCTGGGGAGATAGCTCAGTAGAATAAGCACTTGCCTGGCAAGTACAAGGTCCTGAGTTCAATCCCTGGTACTGAAAAAAACAAAACAAAAAACAGGTTGAACAAAATTTTAAGAAGACAAACAACAATACAAAAATCAACTAACAAATCATCAACAACAAAAAATCCAGAGGAACACAGACTGAGCAATAGCAGAAAAGAAAAAGCGACGATTCCCGCCTAGAACATGATAAATTCAATTGTTACAAGAGAATCAAGAATCATCATCTATTCAGCCATATGCAAACAAGAAATTAGAAATTAAGACAGAATATAGGACTGGAATTTCTTACAGAGACTGGAAACAGGCATGTGTTCAACTCAAGCGGGAGACAAAGAAGTAGATACTTCAATACTTCCAAAGTTTTCCAAAGATATTAGAAAAAGTTACAAAGACAAAGAATCTAAGAAAAATTCAAAGAGAATAAAATGGCAGTTGCAAAAGAGTTCTTTAAAATAAATCCTCCTACCTGCTAAGCATAAGAGCTCATCTGGTACCGTATCTTCTCAGAATCCTCCTGCTCTCATACCTAAGAATTATTATTTTATTTTTTAGTGGTTTTTTTTTTTTTTTGAACTGGTGATTGAACTCAGGCCCTTGAGCTTGCCTAAGAATTATTTTGATAGTCTCACTGAGCCACAATACAACACTAGAAGTAGTCATCATTATACTTCACTAATTTAAAAGTCTCTTGTTTTCAGTCATTACTTCTCTTGTGTTCAGCTCAGTATTTTCTTACAACCCATGAAAGTATCCCATTATAAGGAACCTAGTATTTTTCTGCATTCTTTAATCCCTCTCCCATTCCACTTTCCTTCTCTTAACTGTCTTACAATATGGTCAATTTTTTTTCATTTCCCCATCCATTATGTTTACCTGGTTAACATCTATCTCGGATATATTCAAATTTTTCATATTCTCTAACTATTCAGAACACTAAGCTTTAAAAATGTGAGATGTTAAGTACTGTCTTTTCTATTAAACACTGTTCTAAAAATGATCATGTAAGAAAGCAAAAGAAGAGAAATTACCAAACTCAGTTTAAAGCCAAAGTAAATATGACTATTGTTTCTTAGAATTGCTCCTGTTTTTCCAATTGAATTCTGTTTTACTCTCTGTGAAATTATGCTTCATGTATCATCCTAAAATATTACTAAGTAGAAATTATTAGATCTGAACATTTCAGTTCTCACAACTATTTAATAAAATAGTTAAAAATAGGCTTTGTTGTTAAACCTGTATCTTTATAACATCGATTATTATATTGGGTCTCTTCTTACACTTTGAATACTTAGGCCTATGATGCTAGGAAGAAATGAAAAGAGAAATGGAAAACAGAGTTGAAAATATTATACAGTTCTGGAGAATTGTTTAATTAATTAATCAATCAATTTTTGCAACATAGGAAATCGAATCTCGGTTTTTACATGCACTATAAACACTGCTCTGTACTTCCAGCCCATAACTTCTCTAAATACATATATTTTAATATAAATATGTGCAGAATCTGCGGAAAATTATATATCTATGTCTAATGCATTTCCATTGTGTTTCTAGGCTTCTGCTGTTATTTGTGCTGATTAATAAATGTGGCTTCCTATGTGTGTGAAAGTTAGATGGCTCTTCAGCTTTTATGTCTTGGAACATCACTTTCTTTTAATGACTTCCACAAGTTTTTTTCTGCTTTTTCTTTATCCTCGTGTATCAAGTATTATTTTTTGCTCAGCTTAGATATATGGTTCTCCATTTGTAAACAATCCATTTTATAAGAAGCAATGTTTATTTTCCTATTTGTATATTCCTGTTAAAATAATTCACCGTCAGAGTTTTTATTTCAAAATGAAAATCATTACTTGTGACTAATAGAAAAGTATTTTAGTACCATAGCAGAGGAATTTAGAATGAAGTGGGAAACTCAAATTCAATTTGCTTCCTCAAAGTTTGAATTGAGGCACTAATTACAAGTTTATCTGCTCATAAGAATTCATAATATTTATTATTGAGCTATTAATAGTCAATAGAAGGGTGTCATTATATTAAGAGATGAAATGAAAAATAACATCAACATTTACCTTACTCATATTTTAAAATCTCAATAGGAAATATGAAATAGATTTCATTCTAGATTATGCCACCATATATACTGCTTCATTCTGCATTTAAAGCTACTTTTTTTGCCTCCAAGTTGAGAATCTCACAAACAGGAAGCAACCAACATACAAGAATCTCTTCAGAAGGCTTTAGCATAATGGCATCATTTGAGAACACCTCGGAAATCCTGGATCATCTTTTACTGATAATGTAGAACTGAATGATGACTATTTCAACAATTGTGATGTGGAAAGTAGCCATGCCAGGTACTATACTTATAGTTCATTTATGGCACAAGATAGAAAAGATTATTACTAGAAAAATAACATTGTTATAATCTTGAAGAAATGACAGATGTTTAACTCAAATAAAAATATTCCTCAGGACAAACATTTCAGCTACATGGTTTGTTTTGTTGTTGTTTTGCTTTGCTTTGTTTCCTTTCTTGGTACCAGGAATAAAACTTAGGGCCTTGCATTTACCGGGTAGACACTGCGCCACTGAGCTACGTGCCTGGCTCCCTCACACTAATCTTAAAGGATTTTTCTAATGAAGAAATTCAATTATCCTGGCCTTATCTATACTTAATGTTTATTTCCCATGGTAAGCACAGAATATTAATTCTTGGTTAAATGAACAAGAAATCTTGAGTAAATATCCATTCCCTCATACAAGCAATTATAAGAACCTGTATGTATGTACACTGAGCTTAAAATCTCTATGTTATATTTAAGAATGATCATGATTAAATAATTTTTTTAACTTATTTAAAAATGTTTAGCTCTTGAAACCCCCTTTATCAAGATAGACTCTTGAACAACTTCAGGCCTCCAAAATCAAGATTTTTAAGTCTGAACTTCTTAAAAAAACTATCATTTTATCAATCAATGTATATTATAGGGACAATCTGAGACCATACAAAATATATCTTCAAGTATTCTACTTAATCAAAAGCTTGAAACCTACTCCACTCAGATATGTTGTAAAGATGATATGTTTCCATGTAACCATTACTTTACAATCCATTCATTATACTACTCTAAAGTAGTGCTAATTAGCCTTATAAGATCTGATACTTATGTTAAACACTGTGTCATCGTTATGAACTGGTTGTGCTGTGTGATTAGTTTCTTTTCTAATATTAAAAACCAGTGGTCTTGGAAAAGAATAGTAAATTGCGCAGCATTTATCCTGCAGCTGGGAAATTAAATGTTCCATATAAGCAAAGCCTGAAGATAACTGAAGTATGGAACGTAAAAATTATAAGGTATATTTGAATTGTTTGGGTGAAATACTTTCCAAAGGACCCAATTTGTGTGCATTATTAAGCAGATTATACTTTGTGGCACTCTATTTTCTGGTGGTAAGATCTCTTGAGCTTAAAACACACTTATGTAGAGTGTGGTTTTAGAAATGAAGTGATTAAGATTTAACAAGTTATTTTCCTGAATGACTCCAAGACTCAACTTTATGACAGTTATTATGAGTAATGCAGCAATTTTCAAAACTTGCAAGGTGGTACTTAGGAAAGGGCCATGTTGACAACCCTCTGTGGCACACAAACACAGGTGCCCAAGAAAGCCTAGTTCTTTTATTCTCTGTGACATTTTATTTACTCTAACTTTTCTTCTGTTCTCTACAATGTAATTTCTTCCTACACAATATCCTATCTGTTTTGTTTTGTTTTTTTACAAAGGCCTCATCAAAGGGGATTTTATGACCCACTAAGAAGCCACAGCTTGTAATTTGAAAAAGCATTGGATTTGTAAAGCCTCCTATATTCCATCGGTTTTCCTGTCCTTACACTGGCAAGCTGTTACATTTTTGTTCCTGCCTCTGTAAAATCATGCTAATTTTTTCATCCCTGTTTGTGGTTTTACACAGCACCCCCTAAGTCCATATGTTCCTGTTATAGTGAGATGTGCTGGCCATTGTCACTATTGGACATTAGAGCTCTTCTATTTTCTTCCCTTCAAAAATATATTTACCTTTCCCTTTTGCTTTTCTTTTCATAAGGCATCTATAGTTTGAATTTGCAAAAGGGACTAAAAAGACCCTTGTCAATCATTGAGAAATTGTGTCTATTCTAAGTGGAGCCATTTGTAAATTTTCAATTTAATACAAATAGTCAAACTATTTGTTTTATAAGTTCTTCCAACTTTAAAATTTAGTGACTACTGTATGTTTGAACTTATGCTTGAACTGCAATTGTATGCTAGCCATGTGTGAAAAAATGTGTAACGTCAGAACTTTTTTTACATTGTTTATTTCACCAAGTGAGTTTCTCAGGAATAAGAAGTTTCATTTAATTATGAATTTGAAATTACAAAATCATAGTGATTCTGAATTAATTTTGTTTTATGTATAGTATGACCTCTATAAATTTGTACAGAAGTGCCAGGCAAAATATTTAATGTTGGTACAAGGGGCACAAAAATTCACTTCTCAGCACTACTGGTGACTACTGGAGGGAAATTAGCTTCAAATTTATGACACATATAGCAAAAGTTTGCTAAGAGAAAAAGCAAATATAGTGAATATTAATTGGTGAAGTATAGGATAATGTTTCTTGAGCAAACAAATGTAACATTTCAGCTTTCTAAAATAGTGCAATGGGAGTGATTTTTGTTTCTGTTATTTTCCTACAATTACTTTGTTGATTACATCATTACATAAATCTACATTCAATATTTGTAGTGCTTTAGATAAGAGGTTTGGGCCATTTATATTACTCTTTAAAACTATAGACTTTAAAACTTAGGTGCCCCAAATAACACATCCTAAAAGTCTGGTCAATGTGTATGACATTATTCCACAATTGTGTCTTAAATATATTGAAATATTTGGTGTAGGGTTTTCTGCTGAACATTTCCATAATCCATCAAAATAATTGACTTTTTGTTGCAAGGAAACTGCTTACCTGGGAACGTTCATGGCACGCAGTCCCTCTACGGACACACAAACGTGCTCTGCCAGCTCTTAGAGGACGTTCACTAGACACTGGGACATTAAACTGAAGGTGACTGAGTGCTCGGTGCACTGCAGATGCGCAGCTCATAATAGCAGTGGAGATTACC
>NW_004524642.1:5891367-5892063 GCF_000260255.1 Octodon degus
AAAACCTTGTTTTTAATCTCAATTTTTACCATTAATTATTATTATGGAGAAGATTCCTACAACCTTCAGAAAACAAGTTTTCTATCTACAAAATGGAAAGTATCAGCGTTGGTAAGTGTAAGACAAGTGAGGACAAGAGGCTATGGAGAACTGTGACCCAGCACCACTTTATCAGTCACAACCCATGATTCCCGGCCATCGCAGAGCCACACCGCCTGCTGTGGGTTGCTCAGGGTCCTCCTTATTTCCTGCATTTGTTCTTTATCAGAACTTGCTACCTGATCTCCCCTTTCTAAGCACACTGTTCCCGAGAGTCGCCTGCTGCACATTTGTGTGACCAAGGCCTGTGCTTTGACACTTACATTTCTTCCAAATTATGTAAAAGTTTTGTGAACATAGCACTAAATAAATTAGTGAAGAGAGTGTTCCTACGGCAAGGAATTTTTCCATTTGCAACTATTTTCCTTAATGAAAGATCCCATAGCTACTCTACTGGCTTTGCCATGAGTACAGTATGAGTTTCCTTAGTGTTTAAGTATACTTCAAAGTCAGAAAATGTTGCTATGGAATGTCTTTATTCGATTTGGGATTGTGAAAATAATTTATCACTATCCTTATGGTATAATTTATTAAGAAATTACTTGGAGGTAGTTATTTCATATATTGTCATTTATCCATATATGTGTATATTATATA
>NW_004524642.1:5893483-5901644 GCF_000260255.1 Octodon degus
GTAGTGGTGCAGGCCTGTAAATCCAGCACTGGGGAGAGGCTAGGACAGGAGGAGCACTACGCTTCTGAACTGTGTAGTGGGACCCTGTAAGAAATTTAAAAAAAAAGATTTTTTAAAAAATTAGAAAAAAGTAAGAGTTTATTCATTCAGAAAAGAAAAATAAATGATGTAGTTAATTGTTTTAAGAGCGTGAGCATCATGGGTACTAATAATACAAAACCAGATAACTAAAATATAACAGTTTAGGAATGCTACCTCATCCTACCTCAATGTAAACACGGGTGTTGATAGATAATTAGAAACTTTAATAAATAATAAGAAAAAAGATAAATATTCTGTTTCTTTTTTGAGATGTTCTTTAATAACATATTGTGCTTATACAACACTATGTGAACGTGCTGTTACTATGGCTGTGTGTTGTGATTTTTAAATCATGTTCTCATTTGGGGAAAACATTTCACTCATCTGTATAATAACTTGATAACCTCATAATGTCTGGTATATTCTGATATTTCCTTTGATTAATTACATCTTATAAATATTCTTTAACAACCTGTGACTTTTCTGAAGGATACATGTTGCAGTAAGCAAACTAGCAATACAAAACTCTTCAACATAATACTGTCAGGCTGACTGTTCCATGTTCGGAATTGTACATAAACACGGAACATAAAAATTTCTCTTCAAATACTTGTTCCTTGAATTTTTGTAGGCCATATATTTGAATTTTGTGCAAGACATTTGGTATGAATTGAGTCAATTTTGCTATTTCAGCATCCAGTTATGTTGACAGGACATGCACTGAGGTGCACAAACCTGCGCTCTCTTCACTTCTCACACATTTGCAAAATGGCCACACAACTGCTGCTTCACAGCGCCTCACCATTGCTAAATGGCATACGATCTGTCTTCCTAAAGATTAAAATCTTTCTTCTTCTACCAACTAGAGATATTTTTGTGATGCAATTATGCATATCAGATTCCTTCCCAAAACAAAGAAATATTGTGGTTATTAGAAGGTAAAATAGCGTGTACAACATAGATATTGTGCTGCTTACACTGAAAAATTACCGAATCCTTTAATCATTTTCTTTAATAGAATAAGTGACAGGTACACATTTATTCGAAAATGTCCCTCTGCTACATATGGAATAAACTCATAAACTGTTAAACATTGGATAAAAGTCAATAAGGGGACCCAGTCGGAGCACGTGGGGGGATAACTACAGCACTAAGGTTGCGACTTTAGTGTAGTGTAAAGGCTTTTTTTCTCTTTCTTCTTTCTCTTCCCCTGCACTTTTATGAATGGAGAATGCTGCTGCCTGAACGCTGTCTGGGAATTCAGCCAAAGAAAGAAGAGGTTTGCAAAAACTCTGGGGACTTGAAAGAAAAGTGGCTGGCATTAGCTTGGTCCTCACTTTAGACTAAAATTAAAACAATAGACAGACATGTACAGTAATCTCTCTTTTAAGTAAAGAATAGAACGCCTCTATGGTAGTGTCAAGTGGAGCCATTTGGTTCGGGCCCAAGTTGTGCAGCTGGTGCACAGGAATATGGCAAAGGCTTCAGTCCAAGGCAGGCAAATAAGGCATGATTATTCATAAACAGCCACTGGGGCTTTCTCATTTAGAGCAAGGAAACATTAGCATTCGAGGGCAGGTTAGGTACCGGCGTCTCAGGAAAACTGAAGTAACACCGTCATTTCGTGATTTGGACAAGAGACCGTCCTGTCATTATATTTACTAACAATAACTACAAATAGTGAATAGCTCGTTCATTTTGAAATCATATGCCTGTGAAGCATTTTTTAAAGAACAATACAGGTTTTGTCGTGGGTTAAAGATAGTAACTAAATCTGCTGTCAGATGAAGGAGTACGATCTTCATTACACATTCCCGATTTTCCCTTGCTCATTAGAGGTAGATCAGACAAAGATGATATAAATGAAGTGCTAGGGAAAACAGCTGGACCCTAAGCCACGTGCTGCTGCTCCATGGCACCAAATCAGAACGGAGGACCAGGTGCGATAGCTGCGCAGTAATGGAGCAGAGCACTGGTGGTGATTAGGTGAGTACAGCAGGCGGCGCCAGGCCGCACGTTATAGACGCGGGGTACTAAGGAATGCAGCTTTACTCCCACTCTTTTGAAGCTATTTTAAGACATGGGCCGTCACCCAATTATTTTTTAATTCTGCTGTACTTCAAAATTTCTTTTTAGAATTTTTGTCATCCCTCTAACACTTTTCATGACTCATTTTCTGAAGTGAGTGTTTTTCCCACCAGTGATTCTCTTTCTGGCCTATCTGCAAAGTCCCAGGTCCATATATTTCAATTTTCCTTCTGTTCTTTTTGCTCCAGTGAGACTAATTTCTCTATTATCAGTAAGATTTCCTTCTGGGGAAATCCAATAATTTCTTTTTCCGTCTTTTCCTGTTATTTTCCCTATCTGCCTCATCTGGCACTGTTGGAAATATAACAAAAAGTAGAAAGGCTACAAGTTAAATTGTCTTTAAAGAGGTTAATAGCCTCATCTACTGAAAATGATAGTTATCCTGAAAATGGAGAGGAGTTGATTCAAGATTAGGAAAGAACAAAATAGAAGCAGTTTTAAAAAAGGAAAGAATCAGAGAATTTAATTATAAATTTGTCAGTGGTCTGACAGTCTGGAGGGAAAGAAAATGAAAACAGACAGCTAAAAATAGGAATAAAGTCGAAAAGAATATGTTAATACACATTATTTGTAGACAATAACATGTGGATTATAACTTTGAGGCCTATAAAAATAAAGTCAGAATATTGTGATTATTTTTAGTCTCCAAAGAATATACATGTTATTTTCTTAAAGACAAAACATTAATTATAGCTTTCAGTATGAGTCTATGCTCATGCTAGAAATCATCAGCTAAACAGAACCTCTCCAAGTGTTTAGAAAGACCATAAATACAGAGGAAAATGTGGCAAAGATGGCAGCTGAGGAAAATATCATGAGACTAGTACGTTCTTCATCTGCACCCAAGGCTTGAACTTCAACTGTGAACTTGAAATCTCACCTTAGATTTTCAGTACTGAGTTTGCCTGACATAAGTGACAAAACAGAGTTTTCAAATGAAGATGCAAGAATCATTGAAAGAATGTAGGGCAAGCCAAGTAGCTCAGCAGATTAAAGTGCCCGCAAGCAGGCACAGGGGTTGAGGTTCGATCCCTGGGCATGCCGTGCTGCCCCTTCCCCTGGGGTGCACTGAGACAGAGATTGAGACTGGGCATGGTGGCGCAAACCTGTAATCTCAGAACATGGGAGGCTATAAACAGGCAAATCACTATGAGTCCAATCTAGTAGTGAGACCTTTAATACCTTGTAGACCCTTCCTTAAAATACAAAAAAAAAAAAGAAAGAAAGAAAGAAAGAAAGAAAGAAAGAAAGAAAGAAAGAAAGAAAGAAAGAAAAGGAAAGAAAAGAAAAGAAAGAAAAAAAGAAAAAAGAAAGAATGTACACAATGGACAATATTAAATTTAGAAGAAATCCTGGCCCACGGCTCTTAAATCCATATGAACAAGAAAATTGGCTTAACACTTTTGAGATGCAGTTTTCTGTTCTGTGAAATGGGGAGCCTTTCTAATTAACTTATCTATTTGCAGAGTGACATCTCAGAAAGATGACATTTTCTTTTGCTTAAACTTCCTGAGCCTTTGTCTCTTCAGTAAAATAAATAAAAGATTGTGTTAATTTGTATTCATGTGCAATGAAAAGTCATTAAAATTCAAATATATTTGTGGTTAATTGAAACTCAGAGATTCACAATAAACCATATCTATTTAACCATATCCAAAGTAAATAATATGGAATATATAAATTAATAATTTCTTAAACCTGACCAACTATTCTCCTACATGGTATAATAGGTCTACTATTTGGTATATGCATGTATCAAAAAAACAGGTAGACAATTTGATACTTTTTCATCAGGTATGAATTTAATTCCAAGCACTTTATTATATATTATAGTATATTCCATATTTATATCACTTAGTTATGTTGCATATATATTCCAAATGTGCATGCATAGACTTTTAAATAAATCTGAAGGAGATAAAGAAGTAGGCACAGGTATTTGCTATGTTGTCCTCCTGGTCCTATTACTTTCTATACCTATATACTGACCTGTCTGATTGTAAGAACGGGCAGAGGCAAGAAAGGAGAGAAAGAAATATTTGGGTAACAATAACCAAAAGAAGCAAGTGATAAGATGGAAGAAAAGTTGTGAAAATAAGTTTTGATATTAGATACACAGAATCAGAGGAAGGTAGGATACATATCTTACCTTATGTTTTCAGCCTCCCCAGCACTGGGATTACAGGCATGAGACACCACACCCAGATGCTGTGGCCAGCTCAGTGAGCCAGGGGACGGGTCTGGCACTGTGTGTGGTGCCGGGGACTGAAGCCTAGTCCCTGAGTTTGCCTAAGCAGGTGCTTGGTACTCCGAGTTATCTTGCTGGCTCAAAAGTTAGGCCTTAAATCTCTGAATCCAATTAGAGTTCATTACACTTCTGTCCGTAAAGTATTCAATTCATAGCAAACACTCTTCTTGAAGTTGTAATACTGAAATGTACTTCTCACACATAAATAGCATATTGTTGTGGAAAAATGTGTTTTCCTTTCACAAGCAACTGACACTTCAGTGCTATGAAAGGGAATGGCTATACAGCAGGAGTGAACAAAATAATCGGTGAGTGTTTAAGTTAAAAAATTATTACAGCACAAGTACATTATACTGCTGCTAATGCCCCTTAAAATGTTCCCCTTCATTTCAAATGCACTTGTCCCTTGTGCTCACCATTTTCTGAGGTAGTTGTGTAACTCCACTTTGGGGTGTGTCTTTAAAGTGTGATAAAAAAGAAATTCTTGGTGAATGTTTCTGCTGAGTGTCATGCAGCAGAAAGGCAAGATGGTCAGGACAGTGTGATGTGTGCTCAGCTGCCTGATCCGCTGGCTATGGCTCTGAGGAGCTCTCGGCTCTTCCCCAAAGTCAAAACAAAAGTAAATGCTTTGGATACATCGAGGACATCAAGCAGCTATCATGGTCCAATTAAACGCCAGAAAGGCAACTTGCACCGCTGCTTTGGAAAGTGACAAGATCAAAGGAATACATGCGCTCCAAATTAGAAGTTGATTTTTTTTTTCCTGTACCAGGGATCAAACTCAGAACCTTATGCTTGCCAAGCAGGTGCCTCTGCCGCTGAGCTGTCTCCCCTGCCCTGAAGGTGATGTTTTGAATTGGACTAATGTCAGTAAGTCTTTCACTGTAAATATTTAAATTTATAAATCCATCATATTTTTCAATCACACCTCATATAATAAAGTTACTTTGAAATGTGATCTTTTTAAATTCTAAAATTATTTCAAATATTTTAAAAAATTGGATAATAATAGGTTAATCCTAAAAATTGGATAATAATAAGTCAACCTATAAGTTGCTTCTTAAAGCCCTTGTCCTTTGAAGAATAATGGCTAGACCAGGGAATAATTCTAAAATATCAATACACTGATGAAGACAATAAAGTGTAGCAGAAAACTCAATGGCATTCAATGGAAAAATTTTAAACATGAGGCTACTTTTTGATATGTAATTCATTTCGATAAAAGACCAGATGAGATTGTATGATGCCTAACCTTAAACAATTAAAATATTATGAGAAGCAAACTGTTAGTAACTTAACCTGATTTTCCTATAGGTATTGTTTTTAGTTATATACAGAGTATAATTAAGTTCATCTAGTTAGAATTTAAATGAAATGTAAATGAATTGGAAGCTTTCAAATATGAAGTAAATTATGTATATCAAAGTACTATTATATTAAATGTATTGCTTCCAAATAACTGGTATTTGAAAAATCTATTTAAATTTTTCATAAAAATGGGTAAATTATGAGTCAACATTTTATACACATGAATGACAAAAAATAGTTTTATACTTCTGATGACATTGGCTTAAGTAAACTATAATAATTGAAAATATTGAGCTTATGAACTTTTTATTCAAATCACTCCCAAGCATATAATGTTCACCAGTTAGGACTCATTGGAGGCTACATTTGAAATATACACTGCATTTTTCTTATTATGAAAATGATTCCCTATGTAAAATTAAATTCTACATTGGGCATTTTGGAGGATGCTTCGTTATTTTCAATTTTTATGGAAGAAATAAGTTCAGCAGTTCATAATTTTTATTAGGCTGATAAAATAGATAGTGACTGATTAAGCCTATAGTAATTCAGCTTGAAATATCTTACTAGTATATAAAAAAAGGGGGGTGGGGATTCACAGCTGGAAACCTTCCCAGAAGCACCAAGATGACAAGGTAAAAACCAGTCTTCCACAGACACTTAATGAAGACATGGTGCAGGAATTTTTCTGCTCTAGAGATCGTTTTTGCCCATTAAGAAAAGACAAAAACACTGGCTTTCTACAGTTAAAATCCACAATCAAAGCACAAAGAAGGCAGAGTTAAAAAACGTAATTGCTCATTAAATGACTTACAGTGGTTTTCCTTTAGATTCGCAAGTCAAAATTAAAGGCTGTCCCTCTTGTGGAAAAGGAGTGGATGGTATAATCTTAACAGATGGTGTATCTACAAAAAATAAAAATTAGAAAAGTCATTAAATACACATTCATGGTATATGGATAATGGAGCATCATCTGTATGCTTGTCACATTTTACATCTCTTACAGCTATATGTTTATAAGGGATGGCTTCGCTTTAATGAAGCACTGTATGTACTGCTGAGAAGCGACCATCCTGCTCAGACAAATCTAAGGAAAATATCTGAATAGCTTATGAGCAAGACCGAAATCCAAATTTAAAAGTGAAATTGCTAAAAGTGGTTCCAATGAATATCAAGTATTTCATACAATTGTTTCCCCCACTATTTATAGATGGCTATGAATACTATTATTACAGACTGAATGCATATGTGTATTTGAATAACAACAACTTCATTGTTGCAAGAATACCAGGGACTTACGACAAGGAGCCTACAATGAACTCGAGATCAACTATTGTCTAAGAATCATTGTGCAGAATCCTTTTGAAAACACAGTAATGCGGCACTGAGCTCATGCTGCTTGCTTTTAAAGTACAGTTGGCAAATCACTCCAAATAGCTACTTACAACATTACTCAAATTTAATGTTTGGCATTATAATCCACAACATAATTGTTGGAAAATTATTTATTTTGTGTTAGTAAAATCATCCCTAGTGAAAAAAAAACCTTTAAAATACTCTAAGACATTAATGTCTGAAACTTGTATGCCACGTAATATACTTTAAAAACAAAAGTTCCTACCTCATAGCAAAAAATGGAAAATTAGATGAAATCCTAAGACACTAATATTTGTATTTCCTGTGTGTGTGTGTGTGTCTGTCTGTGTGTGTGTCTCAGGGTCCCCTACCTACTGGGCAAGTGCTCTATTAGTGAGTTATGTGTGCATCCCACACATTTATTTCTTCATAGTTCTTTGATAATTTTCCCTTTGTCTGACCCCGACATATTGATAATGTCAATGTGCTAGAACCCAGCTTTCTTATCTCCGTGATTTCTATAAAAAAATAGCTAGAGTCTGCTCATATGGTCTCAGTTATTCTCACAATTTCTTGAGTTTTAGCATAAGAATGGAACTGTTCCATCATTATATTCACTCTCTGAATACTGAGCACATTCAAATAAGTATCAATACATTACTTAATTTTCTGGTTATTTTTACAAAAGTAAGATTTATATTTTTCACATATAAAATAATAAGTGATAATTCCTTAAGATACCTTACATCATACTTTTAAATTAATGCATTTGTTCATCCTTAATTCTTAAAGCAGATAAACATACTTAAAATAATCAAAATATTATTTTGTTTACAGAGGTATTCAATATACATGATAGAAGATAATTATGGCATAAATGATCCAGGACAAAATTTATTTCATGAAGAACCCGCCAAATAGGGAAAACAAACAGAGGAGAATAAGAAGTATACAATAGTAGTCTTTCAGTTATTCTTTTGTGTTCAGCAGCAGAATATTTTCATCAGCACACTCTACAAATGGACTTCTCTTCCACCCTATGGGTCATGATTCCACCTGAGTCTACAGGGTGGATTTCAA
>NW_004524642.1:5902266-5903026 GCF_000260255.1 Octodon degus
TTATCAATATATTTACGGACCTAGTTAGTGTATAGTTATATAATATTATATATTATATATTATTATACAACTTGAGTCTCCAAACAGGGTATTTGTTAAAAGTTAAAGGACCAACAGTAATTTTATGAGGTAATAACAGTGAACCAGACAGAACTGTTCTATTAAAACTGAAGCCTACAGTCTTCTAAACTTTGACCAAATTTACATGTAGTGAAATTGATTGTTCCCTGTCTTATTATAAAATCAAGACTCTTTTACAGGTATAATGGGAGAAACTTGATCGAAACCACCACAAAGTGGCTCTGAGCAGGACTTAAACTTAACCGACTGGCTTTTGTATGTACTTGTGATTTTGTCCAAGGCCAGGCCCCTTCCCTGGAGATGGGCAGTAGACTCGCGGTGGGTAAACCTCTAGGTCTCGCTGGTCCCTCCCGAGGCCTGTCATGGAAACCTCCAGGCCTCAAAGGACAAGATGAGGCCACATCTGGGGATGCCTAGCTCTAACCACAGTCAGCTAAAAAGAGACTCCAGGTGCAGGTTCCACACTCCTGCAGTAAATGTCAACCTAGAGATTAAGGAGTTCTCCAGATTGACATAATTTACTACTTGGGGAAATCTCTGACCAAGATCTCCCAACATCCTGTTCCCATTCCTATGCATTCCTCAGTATTCCCCTCCTTTGTTTGAAAGCTCTTTAAATACAGGCTGCCCAGGGAAGTTCTTTGTCTCAGCCCCCAAGCATCTTAAATTCTGGGAGAGG
>NW_004524642.1:5904411-5908888 GCF_000260255.1 Octodon degus
ACAAAAACTAAGGCTGTGGGCCAAACAAATACTATCCCACATTAAGTTGTTTGTCTTAGGTATTCTTTTCCAGTGAGAATTGAGTTAACAAGTCTAGAATGGACATGTTAGGTTTGCCTCACCTTCAGTCTGCAGACCTAAGGACTTTTACCCAAATAACAATACTCTATTCTTGGTCATCAGAATCAGGGTGGAACCAAACCAGATGCTCTTGACTTTCTCAAGTGCTAACTCACCCTAAATAGTATGTCAACTTCCATAATGTGAAACACTTTGGACAATAAATCAAGCATGGAGTGAGGTTTATGGAAGAGGAAGTAGAAACAATCAAGATAACGTATATGAATTTCCCAACTCACTACGATAAATGTAGTTAGTATGTACTGAAAATATATGCACTAATACAAATAAAATTAATAAAAATCATTACAAATTTTAGCATACATTAATAAAAATCATTACAGATATTAGCATATAAAATTGATCAAAGTGAAAATTTTACATGTTAGCTGCTACCTTCAAAAAATTGATAGAAATTAGTAGCACAATCACATTAACTTCACTGTATATATAATTACATGATTTTATCCCATTCTTTTTTTTTTTCTCATCTTTTGTCCTTTCCCTCAACTCAAGTGTTTATTCCTTATTTCCATTTTACTATGTCTATTGTACCTTTCAGATTTTTATTTAATGTTTCAGACAGGGTCTGTTCTTACAGGCAGGGTCTCATTATGCAGTCCAGGCTGGCCCGGAGCTCACTTTGTAGCCCAGGCTGGTCTCAAACGTGCCACAATCCTCCGGCCACAGGAGTGCTTAGCTTATAGGCATGCTCTGTCAAGCCCAGTTGAACAAAATATTATAAACAAGATTGTAAAGTTTAGGGAACTTAGAAAATCAGGACAATTCATGTTCCATTTCACTGATTTAAGATTAGAATCAAAGTAAAGATATTGATCTAGTGGAATGGGATTTCCCTATATTTAACAAATGTTTTAGAGAAGAAAAGATCTGTGTTGAAGCTACTATTAAATCACCTAATGGAAAATCTTAAAAGTATAGCTTCAAAGTGTTCAGTGTCTGTGCTTTAAGAAGGTCCATTCATCACTGAAGTTTTTTCAAGAAAATAAAAGAAATCTTGAAGTCAAATGTTTTACCAATGACAATTTCACTGTTTTTCCTTCTGTAGTTAGCAAAACATTAAAATAATTTAAGATTATATGAAGGTAATCTTTAACCTGATGTGGATAATATGAAAACTGCTAAATAAGAGAAATAACAAAGTTTAACACCTAGTTTTATCTTTTTTTTTTTTTTTTTTTTTTGTGGCTGAACCAGGGATTGAACTCAGGCCCTTGTACTTGCTAGGGAAGCACTTATTCTACTGAACCATCTCCCCCGCCCCTATCATTATTTTTGTACCTGCGATCAAACTCAGGACCTTGTGCTTGCCTGTCACTTAAGCTGCTGAGCTATCTCCCAACCCCCTAATATTATCTTATTCTGCCATTCAAAATGATATAATATAGTGTTTATAATAATATAATATAATATTTATAGTAACATAATACAGTGATTAAGCAAAAGGACTAATAATAAAAAGCAGAATCTAACTGCATCACTAATCTTTGGTTGATATGAAAATACTGTTTGTATAATGAGGAGTTGCCCACAAATTTATTTCCTGTGAATACTCCGAAGAACTAACTCATTTAACAAATATTTAGATCTTTACCAACACAAAATACAGTGTTTGTAAACTTTTCTACCCATCATTTCAATAAAATTATAATAGCACTATTTAATGTATACACTTATTCTGTAAGACTTTAAAATTAAATGGTTAGCTTTCATAAAAGTGCTATCAAGTGCTTATTGACCTCTTAGTACTGAAATCTACTCAAAGAAGAGATCATTTTTATCTTATTCATTTGTGTATCCTCAGTGGCTGGACTAATTCCTGAACGCCAGTGAGTTATTTGTTGAATAAACAAGTAAAAGTCTTGTGTAATTTTTCCCAACTAGTAAAAATGCTAGTGAACTGGAAATCAAATCCACTTTTAAGCTATTTTCTAATAACACAAATGTTGGTCAACACATAATATTGTATGTGTTACCCATTGACATAAATATCCATACATATTAACTCAGGTTTTCATAAAGCACTAACCTTAACTTGTACAATTTTCACTATCATAAATAAGTGTGAGACGTCCAAATGTATTTGTGAATATATCTATTTTCTTCAATAGTACATGCTTGTAGTGCATGCAGTTTACAATTATCTTCACAAGTGGCTTCATGTACATAATAATTTTCCACGTATCAAGATCTTCTTCCCCTACATAGTAAACACACTTCAGGTAGTCTGAGTTTCCTATCCTTTCTTAATGATAAGTGTCTTTTGCATCCTCTGTGATTAATTGGAATCAATTCCTTCTTCATCTGGTTGAATTAGAACTGAGATTTGCCCAAGACTTGCTTTTGTTGTATGTCATCTGTAAATTCTCAATCCTCTATGTCATTTTGCTCAGTTCTATATGTAAATTAAAATTTTCTCCTTTTCTGTCTTCCTGTTCTGGGCCATCTTTTCCTCATATTTCTTTCATTTTTATTCTTTTAAAGCACTCTCCCCTAACTCCTTCATTAAATTACATTCTGTGCCTCCACATATTCTTATCCACAATAGTAAAAAATTTAAGCTTCTATAGAATAGTTTTTGAAGAGAAATTTAGAAATGTTTTGAGTATACAGTAGACCCGGGAAATTTGCAGGGTTAGGCTCCTAGGGCACCACAAATTGTGGGAAATCACAAATTTCAGATATGATCAGAAAAAAATGACTATAAATGCCTATTTTTATAATGTAAACCCTAAATATGCTATATCTACTGTAGTTATGTAATTTAATTTAAGAAAATACTGCAAAATAAAGCCTTGTAAGGTACAGGACGTCTCAGGGATCTTAAGGGTCCGAACACTCAAGGCAGTGACAGGCTGTAGCAAGCCATTATGATTCCTGTTAAGAATGCTGATGTATCTGGCAAAAATGGCCCCCAGGGCAGCAGCCCATCAGCAGCAAGGAGAGCTGCACAGCACTCTCAGATTGGCAACTTGCAAGCATCTCACCGAATACACAATTGTCTTTTAGGCACAGAAGGCTGATGCAGCAAGAATTATCAAGAGCTGACCAGAACAAATTCACCAAAGGACTGTCTGATACTTATTTCCTCTGTGTCAATTTGCTCATTTTCTAAAATGTCCAAATTTTTATTTCCTGTTGGTAATTTTTCAGGAAAACCAAACCCTCACTTTTAATTTAATTCAGATTTTTTTTTCAGAATTCTCACAACTAAGTACTTTTAGTTTCAATAGTGTAAAAAATTCCTTTTAATTGTAATAAAAATTACTTGTGTAACAGTTACTTATTAGACAAATACTTATAGACATATTTATAAATTAATACTGCAAGGTTTACTATTGCCAACATACAAGTGCTAAACAGCCACAGAAAAGAGAACCTATGGTAATTGATTCTTAATGTTTCAATGGTCATCTGTAGCTCAAAGTAATTTAAAGTTCAAACCTGTGGGCACCACTGTACTTGGAAGATGTACACTGGCCATTATTGGGGAAGAGATATATCTGACAGAAACAGAAAAGGTTACCTAGAAAAACTACATTTAAAAAATAGAGAGGCTAGATTGTATCTCATCCAGTAATACCAGTACGAGAAGGAAAATGAAGGAAATTTAAAGTCAAAGGAAGGGAGCCACAAGAGTAGTGCAGAGAAAATCAGTAGGCTACGAAGAAGCTCCTGGTAATATATAAGGTGCCCTGTTGGAAAAGAAGAGAGGAGCACCTTCACAGGAAGCCACATTTTCAAAACATTATATTATATGTAAGGCTGAGAAGTCTGGGCACTGTGGTGGAGGCAACCAAAAGCAGATAGATGTACATAGTTCGGAAGCCAGGGGTGGAGTGCCATGGTGGCTTTCTGGACGTTACCCTGAAGCGTGATGCACTCCATAGTAGAGAATCTGAAATTTCCTGCAGCGATGGTGGCATTATGGCACCTTCTACATGTGAGGTGAGGAGGTGAGGCACTGTCGGAGGAGGGCAGCAAGGGAGCAGCTATCCTGGCTCCTGTCCTCACCCCACTGTCTGCTTCCTGGACCCCCTGACCCAAGACGCTTTCCTCCACCCAGCCCTTCCAGCATGCTGCTGGCCCTGTGAGGAGTGAAACTTCTAAAAATGATGCCAAAATTGATCTTTCTCTATTTAATTTGCTAGAGCTAGGCAATATGTAGCTACAACAGAAGTTTATGAGAAGAGACTATGTCCTTTTAAAACCTACTACATTCCAGAAAAGGACAAATTATTAGTTGACAAGGACTAAGGGAAAATGAAGAGGTGGAGTACCGAGTCTTAGAACAGTGAAACTGTTTTGTTTTTTATATCTTTCATCATTTAGAGTA
>NW_004524642.1:5909257-5919429 GCF_000260255.1 Octodon degus
TATTATTTTAAAAGCTATTTTCTATTAACATGTTCATTTTCTTTAATCTCAGAATTGACTACCCAAAATAATTTATGTAGTATTCTCATCCAATTTTTATTTCTCTATTAAGCTGATTAACAAATAATTGACAAAGATATATAAGTATCTATTATCTATAGGTATTCTAGTATTTTGGTGCAATTTTTCTTACTCTTTATTAAATTAATTTTCATATTAATACAATTTTATAGCTTTGATAAGTTTGTTTATAAAAAGTTTAGATTAATATCGTTTTAAGCACTTATTATATTAAAATTTGGAATTCCCAAACAGAAACACTTCTTGGATTGTTGAAAACACAAATATTATTTGTTAGTATTTGCAATAAAGAACATTATAGTAACATTTGAATCCTGATAAGTAGACAGAGGAAATAATTGATTATTAATTTTAATTACTTATCCTTACATGGACTATATAAAATATTTCTATTGTTTATGCCAGAAAATATTTATCTAATTAACATACTGTACCCGTAATACTTACTCTTAGTAATATTCTAATGAATTTGTCTTTTCGGAAAACGCCAGAAAACTTATTTGGTTTTCTATCAGAAGTGAATATTCTTTTTTAATGGCAGAACAGGCTAGGCTTAAATATAAAATACCAAACAAAAATCAGTGCTAAAAAGTCTATGAGAATTGACTAAATATAGAAAATACACTTTACAAAGCATGTTTTTTTAAACTTTAGTTTTTTGATATTTGCAGTTCAATGACAGAGTTAAACTGTGCTTTTCTAGCACAAACACATGCACAGAAAGTTTTCTGAAATATTTTCTTTATCTGCCTGTTATATATTTCATTTTCAATAAGAGTTGTTTTTTATTGTCCTTTGGTTGATGGTATATATAAAACATGACAGTTGTTTTCTTCTTGCCTTTATTCTGAGCATCGTTGCTTCATTTAGTGTAGATATATTACTCCTATTGAGAATCTAAGATAATTTGATTCATGCAATATGTTCTTCTAAATATTAAATCAGACAAATGGAAGTTTTTGTTTATAAGGTACCTTTGTCAAAATAATAAGGGGAATAAGTTTGCCCTTACTGAAAAAGTGCCTCTTCCCACTGCTGAGCTGCGCATTCTTCCCATGCCTAGTCCACAAACTGGAAAGCATTTGAGGCTTAGAGGAAGAACTCTACTTCAGTTTCTTAAATTTCAGATTTATTTATTTATTTATTTATTATTCTTTGTATTTTAGGGAAGGGTCTACAAAGTTTTCAGGGTCTCACTACTGGATCAGACTCGTAGTGATCCACTTGTTTACAGCCTCCCAAGAGCTGGGATTATAGGTGTGCACCACCACACCCAGTCTCAACTGCCATCTCAGTGTGCCCCAGGGATGGAACCCTCGGCCCCTGTGCTTGCTTGTAGGCGTTTTAATCTGCCAAGCTATTTGGCTGGCCCTACTTAAACTTCCATTTTAAAGCAACTCTTCAGTTGTTTATCATAAAGTAACATTTTAAATGCTTAGCTTTAATATAATTCCTCCTATCATTCTTTGTCCTTTTTCTTTCATTTGTTTTGTTTGCCTTGCCCGGCCCTGTACTGCTTTGCTTTACTTTGCTTTGCTTTGCTTTGCTTTGCTTTGCTTTGCTTTGCTTTGCTTTGCTTTGCTTTGCTTTGCTTTGCTTTGCTTTGCTGGGACTGTGCCCCGGGCCTGAGCCACCTCCCCAACGTCATTTTAGTTTTGAACCAGCTCTGGGGCAGCTGCCTAGGTGAGTTCAATACTATGAACCCCTTGCCTCGGACCTGCAGAGTCCTGGGCTTGCCCTGCCCCAGCAGCGCAGGAAGCCACTCTTACTTCTCCTTTCCCAGCAGGCATAGCTTCCCACGACCACAGAATCGTTATTTCAGGGACAGCTACTATGACTGCTGTCACTGCAGAAGACACATTTCCTCTTTCCGCCAGCCTCAGAAAACAGCCATTACTCCTAGGGGTCAACACGCTAAACGTTGCTCCAGTTGGGACAGTCTTTCTGGTCATTGGTTATAGGAATATTGTAAAGTAATTGCAACATTCCAAACTTATTTTTTTTTTTTAAAGATTCTGACTTTTTTTTTGTTTTAAATATTTATTTATTTTTATTTATTACATTTATTTATTGTGTGTGTGTGTGGCCAGCTCAGCCCACCAGGGGGCGGGTCTGGCTGGCATGTGGTGCTGGGGATCGAACCGCGGTCCCTGTGCCTTGCCAAGCTTGTTTCAAGTAGGTGCTTTAGACCACTGAGCCATCTCTCCAGCCCCCATAAGGGTTTTTTTTTTTTTTTTTTTTGCCTTCCTTGAATGCCTTCAGGGCACTTTTGGCCAGCAGGAGAGTGGTGAGGTTCGAACTCCAGGAACCTGAGGCTGACAGCTTTGTGGAAGCATCAACTTAAAGACTGAGCTAGGGCCAGGCCCCATCAACATTCCAAACTTATACTCTAAACGATTTTCCAAATCTGTTTTCCACCTCCTTCACTTGAGACTATGGACACTTCCACACAATGCACGCTGGACATCTACACTGATGAGGAGCCATGGTGTGAGGTCTCTGGATAGAGCCATCAGGATGTTGTCTTCACTGATAGCTGTTCACAAAAGGACACAGCAATTTGTTTAATTGTCTCTAATTTCACTGTCGACTGTTGTAATACGGCCTCTGCTCACCCTCTACTTATTTCAACTCTGAAGACTGTTGTAGGTCCTTAAAGGAACATTTAGCATTGTAATCAGTTACTTTTAACTAACTCATAAACTTTAATGATGGTATGCTAGATGCTAGGAAAAATAAGACAAATAGATCAACTATCTGTCTTCCGGTCCCTGGCCTGTAAGACCATGGTAGAATGAGGTGCTGTTTTTAGCCAGCTAGCTATTATGATTCTACACATTTTCAATATATACTTTGTTTAAAACTGAAGCAGTATGACACACCACTACAAATGCTGAAGTGGATAGAGTAGTATTTTAGTTTCTCCAGAGAGTGAAAATGACCTTGGAGCAAACACTACTCCCTAAAACCTAGGCTGAAATTTCCTCAACAAATGTAAGTAATTCTCCAGAATATAGTAAGTAGCAGTCACATGGAGATACTGGGAGATGTGGGGTGGAACAAGCAAAGGCAAGTGGACAAAAACAAAGACCCAGATACTCAACCTCAAAATATAGCATGATTAACTAGCGCATCTCTATCCTGACATCCTGACAAATCTACTTCTGCTTTAGCACTTCTGATCTCCAGGAAAATTACTAGTATTCCCATCATGGAAATCCATCTAAGCCTGACAGCACCTAAGGCAGCCCCTTTAGGGTATACAAAACAAATCACATCTTATACCTGTTCAATATCTCCTCTCTTGTGAACACCCTAAAATTCATCTGTTATATTTGTGTGTATTTTCTATAGAAATTAAGAAAATCTAATATTCTTTCACTATCAGCAAAATCTTGGCCTAGAAATGGTATTCAATATATTTTTGACTTGATTTTTATAACTTTTTATGATATGTTAGAATTTATAGTTAACGAAGAGCTACAAGTCAAATGTGGTGACATCCGCCTGTAGTCCCCACAAGGGACAAAACTGAGGGAGAAGTTTCACAAGTTTCAGCCTTACTTAGGCAAATTATTGGCTTAGTGAGAATTTAAAATGTTTTTATTTTCAAGATAAAGAAAATATGAAGTAAAAAAGGAAGGTAAAGGATATTTATTCAAAGTCTATTAAATATCTTTAGCTTGATTTATATTGCCCCTTTAAAGGGATGAACTTTCTAGCTTATGATCAAATCCACAGAGGAACTGATTCTCTATTTTATAAACTCAGCTCAAATTTTGAATAATTTCTCCATGGTCATTCTATAAATAAATGTTGAAATTTGAACATGATCTCCATTTGGGCTTTCATGTATTTTGTTTCTGAGTTTGCTTCAAAAACAAGAGAACGGATGGTACCCTAAAAAAAAAATGGAGCTCCTTATGCTGTTGGTGGGAAAGTGGAGACAACTTCAATCAAAACTCTTCACTATCTGAAAGATCAAATAAGACAATGCAGGAGACAGAGCTTCCTGTCCTCTACTCTTACCTACAGTGTGTGACCCATTTTAATTCATTCAGTTCCATTTTGGTAAATAGTCCTAGGAACTCCAGACTATCATTGGAAATTTTCTCGGTTGTACAAGGTGTCAGGATCGCAAGCCTACCATATGCTGGCAGGTAGCGCCATCTCCTAAATCTCCACCTTGTCGTGTACAGATTGTGACTAATGAGAGTGACGCTTCTCTGACTCAGCTCCTTGGGGGGTTTGAGATCAGGATCCGGAGCATCCACTGAAGTCTCACAATTAATACTGCTATTATTAATGATAACTAATAAAAGTGAACGTACAGAATGTGCCCTGCCTTTGGACAGGCTTATAATATTTTTTAAGAAATTTAAAATTATTCTAATTCTATAGAAGTAGAGCTGGGAAACCAGGTCAACACCTAACGAAGTTGTTTTAATAGTCTCGCTGCTTCTCCACAACTCCTAGCACGCGTACACCACGCTGCGGTTCTGAACGTCATGCGGAATCTGAAGCTTATGAGATCGCCTTCATTGTCAAGAACGATGCGCAGACTACGACTACTTTTCTTTGAACGTGATTAATACTAATGAGGGTAGACTCGGCTGCACGTTCGCTGTAATTTCAGGCAATGCTGAGATGATTTTAAGTGCAGATTGCGTTGCTGCGGAGGGAAAGGAGGGAGGAAGTGTGCTACTTACAGTGGATTTCTAGCACCTGCATGGCTACCTGAGGGGTGGCATTGAGCGACTCGTGGTCCACCCTGCAGATGACCGCCACGCCGTCGTCGCTCCGGTCCACTCGGAAGTCCAGGGTGCTGCTGACGGTGAAGGTCTTCCGGTTGGCATCCTCTTCTTTCAAATACTTTACGTCTGAAAATAAAGTGGGACTCTTCAAATTCTATGACACCTCTGAAAACATTGCATCCACAAAACATCAGAGTATCTTCCCCCGTCACTTAAAAAAAAAAAAAAAAAAAAAAAATTGTTCCTTTGACATTTAATTCATTGCAATTTGAACAAAACTATGCAATCACTTCAAAAATAAAATTAAAAGGTTAAATAAAGTAAAACAAAATCACAATGCATATATATTAATTTCTTTGGTCTCAGACTTCAGTTATGATTAAAGGCAAATAATAAATTAATTCCACTTGAAAAAATGCAGACCAATTTAAAAGGTAGTGCCGTTTTTCTGTTAGATTTCAATTTTGTTAAAAGATAAGCTTGCCTCTCTGATCCACAAGCACAATTCCAGGAAGAATAAAATTTTTAAGTATGTGGTTATATACTAAAGAAAATAGATGTACTTGTGCTTTGGATTTAACTTGAATAATGGGAGCTAACAAAATTGGTAAAGTATACTTAAGTAAGAAAGAGGTCTTATTTGGTAAAATTAAGAGAGAGAGAGAGAGAGAGAGAGAGAGAGAGAGAGAGAGAGAGAGAGATCATCTAAATATTCTGAATATTTAGATAAATATTTGCAGTGAAATTTTCAAGGAGATTAATACTCAGTTGGCTGAGAAATCCATTTCAGCACAATGAAAATACTTTCCTCAAGATACAAATTCACTCATTGATCTTAAACTTACTGTGCATAAGCCAGATTTATTATTAAATGATGCACTTAGGGATTCTTTATTCTTTTTAAAAAAGAAAAAGTTTAATAAGATTCCATTTAATTCACAATTTCTCAGGTCTGAAGAGGCTGATAACAAGAGGGCAATTTTAACAGATTAGAAATCCGAACGGCAGGCTGAGGTTCAGCTAGCATTGTAACAAGATCTCAAATGGGGCTGAAAGGAAAATGTGTTCATTTTCAGGAGATTTTGCTTTCTTATCATGATCCAATATCAAATAAACAACAACTATTTTTTTTTTCTGGAAATGAGTAGGTATAAATGTGCTTCATTGAGTTTTGCTTGTTTCCAGAGAAATATAACTTTTTATTGATTAATTATAAAACCAATAGTAAGATAAATCTCAGGAAAATATTAAACTAGATAAATGTTATGTATTTTGTTCCTGAAAATGTTTATGATTATGTTCATATGTTATGAAAAATATCCAATTAAGTACTGTTCTTAAATAAATTTAGTGTAAGACAATCTTAACATTTGGAAAGGGACATATATGGAGCATAATAATTCAGTCCTTTTTATCATCAGTTAATCACATGGAACCTGAAATTCTATGCAAAATACTTTTAAATAAATAACTCTTACCTATTTTTATTGCAATGACTGAGATTTTGGCATTTGAAAATAAGGTACAATTTCATTTTCAATTAAGAAAAATATCAGAAAAGTATTGAATGGACTCTGTTTTTACTTCTTTCATCTGTTTATTTATTTCATGCATTTGGTCTTTGTAGGGTCTCACTATGCAGCTGACTCATAGTGATCCTCCTGTTTCAACCTAGTCCTGGCACAGGGATTACAAGTGTGTACCACCACAGTAGCCCGCTCAGCATGCCTGGGGGCGGGGCCGGCACGGCAAGTGGTGCCTGGGATTGAACTACAGTCCCTGCATTTGCCTAAGCAGTACTTAGTCTGCTGAGCTATCTCACTGGCCCTCTTTTTTTTTTTTTTTTTAAGAGAGCATTTCACTATGTATTTCGAGTTGGCCTTGAAGTCACATGCCCCTTCTCCCCTGTCTCTTGAATGCTGGGGTTACAGGAAAGCACCACCAGGCCTGGTTTGGGAATGAACTCCTGTAAGTCAAATTATTCTAGAATAACTTGGATGTATTTCTAGTACTCACTAATGTTAAAAATAACATCTCAAAGATTTATACAGAAATCTTGCCTCATTTTTGTTTAAGGGGAGTTGTTTATGTAGCTAACATTTTTGGAAGTTTTAGTCCATAATGAGCTGGCTGCAGGCTGGCTGGAGTGGAAGAAAGTCATCGTAGAGGAGACAGAGTTCATGGCAAGCAGAAAGTGACAAAGCCTGCGAGAGAACTCTTGTCCTAGTTTTATATTTTATTTTCTTCCATATAAATTTATTCAGATTGTTTACTGGTTCCTTGCCAGAGTAAAAAAAAGAAAAGTTTAGCTACTTGACAAACCACATTCATAATTATTTCATGCAAAATATAAAAATGATTTCAAAATATTGCTGGTGACTTTTTACTTTTAATGAAAGCTATATCAAACAACTTCATGTTTTTCTTTTACTGTTTTCTTTACAAAGTATCATTAATGTAATATTAATTGGAGAAATAAAATTTGATAGTAATTGTATATAACATAAAAGTTTGACGAGTGTCATTCAAATAAAATAATTTATTTCCTTTAATAGGATTATTTGACAGCTCATAAGAGCCATAAAATGAATGGAAAGGATCATAGAGATGACTCATTCATAATCTTTTTTCATATTTGATGCTGACTTCTTTCCCCAAACACAAAATAGTATTTAAAATGTGTCTCTATTTTTTAATTTCTATTTTTTACAACTTTTTCACAGTTTTAGAGCAGATGGAATTTTTCTTTATTAAGCGTAGTTCATTTGCTGACTCCACGTGTGTTCTTGTTTCATGTTCCATGCTGGTGAGAGAGTTTCTGTTCCCTCCTCCCTTGGCGGGTCAGTTACGTACTGTTGCAATCTAGTGCAGCCTGTCTCACAATGAATGTGTGTTCCTGTCACCTTCTGTTCCTCTTCTAATAGAGTTTCATTGCCTAGGAAGTAGTGTATGGAGGGGAGTCTTTGCTGAGCACACAGACCACAGTGTGAGGCTCAAGGATGTGTTACATATATTGGTCCCAGAAATGCAACTAAAAGTGGACAGGTCCAGGTGACAACTGGCCTGCCTTTCCTTCTTTTTTATTGTTTTCTGAAAAATATTTATTCGTTTACTTATTTGCTGCAGGGTCTCCCTATGCAGCTCTGACTCACAGTGATCCTCCTGTCTCCCCCTCCCAAGTTCTGGGATTACAGGTGCTCCACCACACCCAGTTTCAGTGGCCGACACGGCATGTGGTACCAGGAATCGAACTCGGTCCTTGTGCTTACCAGGCAGGTGCTTACCCTGCCGGTCTATCTCCTCAGCCCTCCCACTTTTTTAATTCTCATCCTTCTCTTATTTTCTGTGCTTTCAAAAATAAACTCTTAGCACACATTATACAATGTACAGGGACAATGGCTCACCAAATTGGACACAAGAAATAAACAAGAATTTGCAGATGTTCTTTCCCCCAAACTTCTCACAAACAATCCTTCATCGTCTCTTAGCAAGTCTTTCAGACATTTCCGTACTTATCTGGTGGCTGACTGGGAACTGACAGAGCGGAGATACAGGAGGGACTTCAGGAAACATGCAAATGCTGTATGGCGAACGAAGCTGCGAGCTAACCTGGTTTACTTCTCTGTCAAAATATTACTCTTAAGATTAGTTTATTTAAATATATGTAAATGTTGCCTCAAGAACAAGAACCGTAAGAATATTCTAAGAACAATTGAACGGGGAGCGTGTAGAGCGGTAGGGAGGAAGCAATTGTGTCTGCATGCTGAGACTTAAACCTGATGACGCTCAGCATAGCCTGTCTCCTTACGCTATTGTGTTTGCTTTTCAAATGTTAGAAATGTTCTATAATATTTTAAAAATTAGTTTAAAAGAGAACATGTTATGCATCTCAAAGAATTATTTTCACTCTAACATTTTTGTTGCAGTATCAAGGCTAAACATTTTTGAGTCTTATAACATTTCTCTTTACAAGGTGCAGAATGCAGAATAACAATCCCCTCATAATTAGAATTTTGGACCTTCTGTCTAACAAGTGTTGAGTTGGAAAAGAATGACTGATGTAAGCATAAGGGTGCTGATGTTCCCCAAAATAAACGCATTTATTTGTTTATTATGTTCTTTTATTTTATGCCATACTAGGTATCGAACTTGGGACCCTATGCTTGCCAGGCAGGTGCCTATGCCACTAAGCTATCTCCCCAGCCCTTTTTTTTTGAGTAGTACAAAACAGTAATAAAAAATGTTTTAGAAATAACACAAAATTTCACTAAACAAAGTAAGAGGAATTCAACAATAGTTGTGTATTGCACAATGTTATCTTCAAATCAGTTGTTTAGGTTACAAGAGATTTTTCTTAAAAAGTTCTAAGAAATTAAAAAGGAAAAAATAAGTAGAAAAAGGAAAAAAAATAAGCATTAATTGCTCCATGTAAAGAATGAGCAGTACAATTATCCAAATTAGTCATCTGGTTTTTACATTCAAATCTTTTCGTAAGACATCAGATCTCAGGGAACATTTTTATATGTATCTCTCCTAGTTTTCTATTATTGGGCCATCCTCCTTTATAGCTACCTTTACCCTGGAGTCTTAGAAAGAAAATTATCTAAGGGAAGTTCCTAGAGAAGTTGTCTTGTTTCCACAGAGGTCTGAACACACCCTGCGCAGTATGTTCAGAAGTATTTTGAATCATTTATTCTCTTCCTCTTGTGATTTTTATTCCTCTCAGACAGACGTCAAAAGAAGGCACTTCTACTTGCATAACGAGAACCCTTTCCCTGGAACCTGAAGTGTGCTGCTGCATGAGCCTGGCCCCATACGAGCCAGCTTCTTTCCAGTGCACTGCGGGGCTCAGAGGTCACACTAGGAGCAAGGAAGGACGTAGACACAGCCTCTCTTCCCTCAAAGTGCCAGCCTTCTCTCCTTGGGTAGACACCACTAAGGCATTCTCTGGCCCTATGCAAAGCAGCAGAATTTCAATATGAACCTCAAGTAGTGAAGGTTATTTGGCAAATGAACTTTGTTATTTATTGTCAGGGTTAATCGTAGTTTATGACGGATGAGATGATCTTTTCAGTGGGAAAAATCATGGAGCTTATTCTCAATAGGCATCACTGTTACTATAGTCTGGCTCAGAAATGTTTCCCCAACGGCTACATAGTAAATGATCAGGTACCAGCTTCATGAAGTTATTAGGAAGTGATGGAAGCATTAGGAGGTGTTATGTACCTGGAGGAAGTTGGTCACTGTGTGTAGGGAGGGATGCCATTGGAACCCTGAACTCCATCTGCCTCTCTGGCTCTTGGTCTTCTGTCTCTGTATCTCTCTGTCTCTGTCCCT